>NW_009734759.1:6453-16172 GCF_000703405.1 Apaloderma vittatum | reverse complement strand
AAATCACATATATATATATATATATATATAAACTTAAAATAAACTTGGATCTTCTAAGTGAATATTGTAAAACTTTATACTCTCACTTTGTGGAGGAATTAATGCAATTTAAATTACTGTTGTCCCCTCAGTGCTATACATCCTGAACTCTTTCATCATACAGTACACTTCACTAATCCGATTTTTTTTTCAAAATAAATCAAACTTGAAAAAAAAAAAAGGGTTTTAGTGATAAGGATGAGAAACCCAAGTGAATTGTGCATAAACGATTTACCTGCATGCAGAAAGGAATGTTTTGCTATGTTAATTAAAAGATACTTATCAGGGGAATTTTCTTCCTGCCAGCCTCTTCTCTCTGAGATTTGCATGGTTTCATCTGAAGTAAAATGGTCTGTTCTCATAATAGCTTCTTCAGTCTTACAACTTTGGAAACAGACAATTTATTGTGAGCTGTATCAGTAAAAGATGAATTGTTTGATGCATGTTCCGCACAGTGATTTTATTCAATCAAAAGATTAAGGGTAATTTTTTCAGAATAGTCCCCTGAGTTTGAATCCTTTGGTTTGTAGGTGTCCCTGGAGGACACTGGAAGTAGAAGGAAATAAATGTAACACGTCTTAAACTTTAATCAAGTCTAATCTGTGGTCACAGTTACTTATAAACTTACATCGTGATCGTATCATTTTGGTATAGTGTCACCACAGAAAAGAAATATGATTGTTTGAATGCCCTGATTTTGTGTTTTCTTATCTGCTGACCCTATTCTGCTAGACAGCTACAAGAAGACAAAAATAATGTTTTTAATTAAAATTAGCGATACTGCTCTCAATCTTTGTTATACACACTTTTTTTTGTTCCCCCTGCGACTATAGAAGGTGAGAGCCCTTAGGATCAATACAAAGAAGCCTTTACAAACGGAAGAGAGGGACTTGCGAAGAATGAATGCTACAATGCCAAGGTAAACAACTGGGCTTTGGTATCAAACATAATCCTTCCTGGGCCGTAAAAGATTTAGAGGAGTTATATCTAAATAGCTTCCAGGGAAACAGAGCACCAAATTTCCTGAAAAGATAAACACAAAGTGTGTGACACTTCTGCTACTTTTGATGGAAGGACCAGAGGCTGTTATGTGCAGGGGTAGTAGAAACATTCTGCAAAGCCAGAACTATGTCACACTGTAGGAGAGAATATTGAATAGCTATTACAGGTGGGTTACCAAGGTGTCCTGTCATCTACAGGTGTTCTTTTACAGAAGGCACCGCTGGCCAGGAGGTAGCACCTGTGTCCACAGGGGTTTCAAAGGAAGCCAGAGGACCTTCTTTTTGCAAGTCAGAGGCCAAGGGTACCCTTACTGTGCCTGCCAGAGCAGAAGGGGGGCAAAATTATACTTGACCTTGACTCACTGTCAAGCCATAGCTAAGCAAGTTTCTCAAAAATAAGTACAAATACTAATTTCCATGAGGAAACATTAGTATTTTCCGTAGGTAACTGAGGCAAATGGCAGATGCTTATATTTCAGGAAATATTTCAGGCATGAAGTGATGAGATCTGTTATCTAATGCTACTAGCATATAAAAGGTGAAAACAAAGGAACTTCTGGAGGACCAGTTGAAAAGGTTTGGACCACAGCTCAGGAAGAATGGGTCTGGTTTTATTTGTAGAACTTATTTTAATTGTTTTGTCTAACTTCAGGAGACTTCATTGCCTCATCCTTTCTCACATAGAGCATTTTAAGATTGATTTCTTGCTTGAAGTGAAAGCTAGAGACAGACTCAGGTATTCTCTCAGTGCAGGCTGCTTCATTGCATGCTTGTTAGGAACTAAAGTAATCTTAAATCTGACTATTCGAATTATGTGCTTTGGTTAACATTAGTAGCTAACTTGTTTAGTGTAAGTAGCTAGGTTGCCGAAGCCCTAGGCCACAAGCTGTAGCCTAGAGATCGATGAACTTGGACTGAACTTTGTCTTAGTCACAAGAAATATGTCCAGGAGCTGTTTTGTGTGACTCTCATTTATTGTAACTAAGCTAATATAATGAGATTGTATAAGTAATATTAATGAATATTGTATGCTTAGCAATATGAATTAGAGTGACCGTTACGATCAAAGGAAGAGGAACTGTAATTCGTGGAAGTGAAGAGACCATTCTACGTGAAGCCATTAGAAAACAGATGAGCTCCAGATGCACCTAGTGAAGAAAGTGACCATTCTACCTGGAGTCGGCAAAAGGCAGATGAGATCTAGGTGCAGGTGAAAGAAAAGTGTAAGTATATAAAGTTGCCTACACCACAACTCCGATCATTGAAAAAGACAAGTAACCATTAAACAATTTGACAGAATTTATCGTGTGAGCAGGCACACGAACAGCTTATGTAATGGTTGTGAAGCTTTAAAAGCACAGGGAAGAAACCGAGGCATTCCCTCTCTGCAGGCACCCAGCTTTTAGCTGACCCTGCTGTTACACCATTCTATAAAATTGTGAAATTCCATGCCTGAGATTCTGCTTTGGGAAACCTCTGGTTCACACCATGCTTCCTGGTCAGTGCTGGACCTTCACCTGCTCTTTCTGAACAGCAGAGATTCCCTCCACTGAAAGCACAGGTAAGGCATCTCTGCTCCACATCAGGCAGCTGCTGGGGGCTGTTTTATCAGCATCTTGCGCACATCTCACTGTTCAACAAAGTATTTTGTCTCTGGGGTCTCTGTACTTACAGACACAACAGAGGACGTCTCCTCCTGGTAGGTAGGGAAGAATCTCAAACATGTTCTTTTTTGCTCACTTTTTTTTTTTTTGAAGGGGGAGGTTCAGAGGGATGTAATACACATGATGAGCAGATGTGTTTCATTCCCTGCAATACACTGAATGAGTCTTTGAAAGCTCACGTATCTCCTTACGTGTCGATTACTTCTACTGGACAGTCTGTGGTAGTGTGTGCACACTGTGGATTGGGAAATTCTGCACAGGAATTTGCAGGACAAGGTGACAGGAGTAACTACAGGGGCACTTCTCCTTGTCCAGCACTGCTGGGACTTGGATAGGCTTTATGGTCCAGGGTTGATTTTCTGCTATAGGTGCAGAAAGGATTACTATGGGATTGGGATTCCCAACAGCCATCTGTCTGAAGGGTGTTTCCCTTCACAGGGGTATAAACATTTCTCTTTTCGTACTCCCCTTCAAATAGTTTTAGATAAACTGGGTTGGTCAAGAATATGTCCACAGGACAGAGATAAAAGGACTGTACATAAATTGTGCTGGGCGTGCAGATGACTGCTTGTATGTAGCATGATTTTAAAAGGTTGTTACTTATGATCGTCTTAAAAGAAAACAAAGGGACGACCTGGGGAACTGTGAGTGGGTCAGCCTCACTTTGGGACTTGGGAAAATCATAGCGTGAGACCCCTTGGAAGATGTTTCTGAGCACATAGAAGGAAATGAGAGCCCTCAGCTTGACTTTACCAAGGACAAATCGTACCTGACCATCCTGTTAAACTTCGGTGATGAAATGACCAGGCTTTTGAATGAGGAGAGAACACTGGATCTCATTTACTTCAGCTTTAATGAGGTGGATGTTTTTCACATAAACTTTAGCAAGGTCTTCAATGTTGTCTCCCATTCATGCATCTAAATGGGGAATTTGCAATTTGGATGGATGGAAGACTAGATGGGTAAGGAGCTCTTTGGATGGTTGAGCTCAGAGGGCCATGGTTACACACCTTCCTGGGAGCTGGTTCCGAGCTGCTGATCTGTCCTGTGACCTGTCCTGTTTAACATCTTTATCAGTGACATGGAGGAAGTGGTGAAGGGCTCTCTTAAGGTTGTCAGTGGCACCAAACTGGGATGGTGGTACTAGTCAATAGGCTCCAAGCCGAGGCTACTCGTCCAGAGGGACCTAGACAGGCTGGCGTGGGAGTCTGACAGGAACCTTGTGCAATTCAGCTAGAACGGCTGAATTCTTGCAGCTCTCCAAAAGTCCATGGAGAAACACCAGCTAACTCTTATTTCATATCCAAGAATCCATTAAAGCATTGGAGACAAGCTCCATCATCTGTGGGGTTCAACACTGTAAAGAAAAAGGAAATTAGCAGAGTAACCTTATTAACCCGTCTTTAACTGATCCTGACACAAGCTCTGGAGTCTCGCAGGATAATACTACTTTTTTTTCTTGGAAAAAGGTATTCCATGGTGATTTCTTTCCTCTCATACAAACAGATGAAAATATATCACCAATTTTTCTAAACATTTTCCTTAATTGGGGTGCAGGAGAAGGGAGTCCCTGGATTATACAATTTATCTGAAGATTTATGTTTTTGTTTTGCTGTGCCTCAGGTAAGTTCCAAAGTCCCCACATCTTGTTCCTGATCATTTTTTGACAAATTCAAAACCTGACATCTATTTTTGCACATGGATATGAACAAAGCTGTTTGAAATGCTCATAGTGGTAGAGGAAAGTTTGGTGCTGAAAAACTCCCCAGTTCTGATTTTCCTAAATCAACTTATGTAGCAATGAGATCTTCTGAGTTTGCCTGGAGCAACGTGAAACTTTTTTTCTTTGGAGTGGTGTTTTTTGTAATCACAATTTTCTTTCTACATATCCTGTAACTCAAGAAATGGAAGATTCCTAGTGAAGGTATCATATTTATCAGAAAGGAAGATGAGTATTTTGAAGAAAAGGATGAGAGAAAACAGCATAAATTTGTACACAGGCCTATATTGTGGGTCAGGAGCTGGTGCCTCTTGTGGCACCTTGTCCTCTGTGCAAGGTGTGGAATGCCAAGCTGGTATGTCCATATTTGCTGCTGCTGTGATACCTGGAGGTGTGCAAGTGGGCACAGCAGCAGCACCACACCTACCCAAAGTAGATTGATCTTATAGGCTCTGGGGAGAAATGAAGCTTTTCCTACAGAGCTGAACCTGGTCCAAGAGACATGAGTGGAGTGTCGTCCGCCTCAGTGCACAGACTTTATCTCCTGGGACCTTGACATGAAAAACTCAAGCGCTGACAGTGTATGGCCACAGCTGTTTGTGACAAAATGTGTAAGAAAAGGTGGGGAGGGGGGTCACACACAACAGGTTTGCTGACCCTTGGGAGTGTTTTAGGAAAAGCTCCTCTCTGGCAGGCTGCTACTGGATATTATATCTCTTTCTTCCCTCAGGATCCCTGGAGGGAGGAGGTACAAGTGGCTGGCAAAGTTGTGGGCCAGGAGAAGGGCACTTTAATCGTGTTGCAAAAATAACAGCTGCGAGCCTCGTGGCAGAGTGGCACAAGCCAAAGCTTGAATGAGTGAGTCCCTGTCTCCTCGTGTGCCCTGGGAGGTCATGGGTCAGGGTGCTCCAGAGGGCCACGGGGACCTGCCCAGCCCCAGAGGGTGTGCAGACCCTCAGCGGGTGATTTTCCTGATCGTGGTGATGGTTTATTGATTTGCTTCAATTTGTCTGCTTTACGCTAATAGAGAGCTGTTTCTGCACCCTCTGAATTTATTTAGCCCAAAGCAAGACCAACCAGTTCTCTTGTGTATGCTGGAAGCCTACTATAGGAAGCAAGAGTGAAGATGAACGTACATGAACCCAAAGAACAGGTGCTGCTGTAGAAAACTGGGAACTGGGACTAAACTGTCATTCACATACATAAGCACAATCCTCACTGATTTCATATCTCTCATCTCTGACTAGCTGCATGCACAGTGTCTTACCACCCAGACCATACCCTCCTTCTCGTTCTTCTGTGCCCAGTGCTGCTGTCAGATGAACCCCTGCAGCTTTAACCAAAGCCAGTTGGAACTTCAAATATGTTTTACGTGATATTTTAAGTCAGTTAAGTTTTATTTTCACAAGATCCAGTACAACTGGGGATTCATTTTGTTGTAACAGTGGGTCTTGGTTTTCCCTAAGGTTCCATTGGTGCAAATATTGTCAGACTTTATGGTATTGGATACATTAAATTACTCTGTATGCTTTCCTCTGTCACTCAAACATCTTGCCCACAGTAGCTGGTTCAGATTTGCCAGTCATACCACAGGGAAAGTATAAGACAAGGGCTAAATATGTTACAAGGAAATTAAACTGGTGTCTGTAAGTTGGAATTGCTAGTTAAAATGTTAAAAATATTAATATAATAGGATGGTAACAATTAAAACCGATAGAGTATTTACAAAAGGGCAAGAAACAAAGATTAAAGTCAAGGCAGATAGATACTTTGAGACATTAGTGTCAAAAAAACTTGTCTCTGCTTCTCAGTCCTGTTATCGACTAGAGCAAAGATCCATTTACGTTTACCCACTTTACCTCAGATTAACTTCCAGTACCAGCGTCAAAACCATCCAAGACCTAGATGTCCTGCCATGAAAGACCAGACACTGACCTCTCCGACGCTCAGGCATCCCCACTGTTTTTCCCATGACGCAATCCAAAGAATGTCAGCTACCCTCACCCCCTCCCCGCTGCAGTTTGCAGCCCGAAGCTAGACCTCTGCTAAAATCCCTACTTGGCCTGTGGAAGTCCCCATTCACACACAAAGTTAAGAGAGATCCTGGAAACACCTGCAGGGAAAAGCTTTTGGCTGCCCCAAGTGCTTTCCCGTGGGGCTCTCTCCTTCGCAGGAACCAGATGAGTGAGCGTAGGTGAGACGCGGTAACACTGAATGAGCAGAGTAGAAGCCCTATTACACGTTTCCTTGCTGCCCCTTGTGTTTATTTTGCAGATGATGAGCTGATCCTTTTAGCAAGAGGGAAAGGAATGGCATTAGTAGCTAAGGTAGCGGCAGTAGCAGCTTGGGTTGTCTCGCCTCCCTGCTGTGCAGGAATGAGATCTGCAAGGGTTACGTCTCACTCAGCCTTAGGGAAGCTATGAAGTAAAAAGAGACAGCTAACAGCTTGTGACAGAGGAAGAGAGGGAAAGAAAGGGAGATTTGAAAAAAAAAATTCTCTACAAGTGGTAAGTTGTAGAAGGATGCTGCAGCAGGGCTGTTAAAGCAGCCTGGGCAAACCCGGCTAATTTCAGCCCTTATCCAAACCTCTGTGGCACACATCTGTGCCACACAAGAGAAGCTCCTTCTTACCAATTTACGGAGCAGTCCTCATATCCTTTAATTGCAATAGAGAAGCACCCTCTGAATGGTGAGAGGCTCGAGCTCTACTACAGTGCATGCAGCCCCAGAGATTATTTGGTCATTTTTTTCCTTAGGTTTTGTCTCCATCCTGCTTTAGAAAGGCACCGTAGAGCTCCAGAGAGGATGTTTCTCAGCATTCACTTGGTTGTCTTCCGGGCTCACAATCTCCTGAGGCTGCTGTCAGCTGCCGGTACCATCGGTGTCTGCAGTTCAGTCGCCTTAGTGAACCGCACCTTTTGTCCACACCAGCTTCGTATGGATGCAGTAGCTGTGGAGAGAGGTGTCAGTAGGAAAAAATTATTTAAACAGCCTGGCAGAGTGGATTCACAGCCCCTTTTCTGTGCTCGCTGCTGGGCTCTGTGCAACCTGGGATAACCAATGTCCCAGACGTCCACATACGCCGTCAGCTCGTTCTGCGGCTGTTTAATTGCAAGCCAGCTTTCCAGGGCATAGAAGACACCATTTTTGAAAAGTGCGGTTTCCTTCTGCGATACATCTGAAGCACCAGCAAGCTGTTGTCAAGCCAGAGCCCTTTACAAATACATTAGATATGAAGAAGTTTTCCCGAGGTCTGGTGGCAATCTTAATTCTTGAAATATGGCTCCTCCAGCTCCTGCTCCCCAACCCCTGTCCCCTCACGTGACAGGCACAGCTCAGCTGGCTTTTGACCCATGCAATCAGATATCTTCAAGTGACCCACAGTCCCTTAGAAACCATATCTTTAATTTTTAGGCTGAGTGGCAAGGAGAGCTAACTGCCACGTCTTTTCCCTTAATGCCGACAGCATTCAGCTCTACCTCTCTCCCTCTGTGCCCGTAGAGCAATGGCGATCTGCAAATTTGCAATCCCCAATCTGACAAGCTTGAGCTACTGCTGTATCCCTGTAAACTGTTTGTACAGCTTTTTTTGGTCTGAGCTAGGTATTATTTAAGTTTTTCCTTTCTTAGAAATAAGCAATTCAGCAAGTAGGCAGTATTAGGAGGAGCGCTTTAATGGAATGTGTACAGCTGGGGTTTGAACAGCCAGGTCCTCCTTTGAATATCGATGTTCTTGGTCCAGTTGCGCTCAAGCAGCTTCTCTCATGCCTCTCCCTCTTTCTTTCTCTGCAATGTGCTGGGAAAATAAAATCTAAAAAAAATAGCAGTGGTATTGGGACAAACAAAATCCACTGTTTTTAAAAGAGTTGAAAAATACTAGTACTTCTTTTAAAGACCAACAACTTGCTAGCTGAGAATTTCTAAGTGGTCTGAAAAAAGAAGTTTATCACCTCATCTCTGTGTAAAAGTGAAAGCTGAAGTACAGAGGGGGTATTGATGTGTTCAGGGTTGTGCATCATATTGATGGGGGGCCATGGATGGAGCCAGGTGGCAGCTTGTATCATGTTCAGAGGAGGACAGAGTGGAAGAAGGCTTATGTTTCGCCAGCCAATGTATTTTTAAATGGGACTGCTCTTACTTTCACCCTGTATCTTAAGGTTTGGCTAAAATAGATATGTATTTTTCAATTTAAAACACTGTTTAGCAAGCTGCATACTTGCAGAAAGGGTTGGTCGTGTCATGGTTTAAGGCCACGCAGGCACTTGCACATTCCTACCCTCCACTCCGCTCCTCTGGTGGGACGGAGAGGAGAAAATACAACAAAGGGCTCAAGGGTCGAGACAAAAGAGAGTGAGGGCTCGCTGACCAGTTATGGTCACAGGCAAAAAGCAGACTCAGCTTGAGGAAACAACATCAATTTAATTTAAACATCAAAACCACCACCAATTTACTGATAAAAACAGAGTAGGATAATGAGAAGTACAACCAAATCTTAAAACCACTTTCCCCTCACCCCTTCCTTCTTTCTGATTTTGTCTACCTCCTCCCCTGGCAGCGGCGCTGGGGGACAGGGAATGGGGGTTGCAGTCAGTTCATCACGCGTTGTCTCTGCCGCTCCTTCCTCCGCAGGAGGAGGACTCCTCATGCTCTTCCCCTGCTCCAGCATGGGGTCCCTCCCACTAGAGACAGTCTTTCACAAACTTCTCCAGCGCGAGTCCTTCCCACAGGGCTGCAGCTCCTTACAAACTGCTCCAACGTGGGTCCCTTCCACCGGATGCAGTCCTACCGGTGACAGGCTGCTCCAGCATGGGCTTCCCTTAGAGTCGGGGCCTCCTTCGGGTGCAGTCCTCTGCTCTGGTGTGGAGTCCTCCACGGGCTGCAGGTGGGCATCAGCTCCACCGTTAACCTCCGTGGGCTGCAGGGGGACAACCTGTCATCTCACCACAGATTGCAGCAGAATCGGTCTGTTTGGTGAACCTCTCCCTCTCCTTCCTCACGGACCTTGCTGCCTGCACATTTGCTCCTCTCACATCCCCCTCCTCTCCAAGAAAACTTTCCCAGCATCTTTTTCTGCTCTTAAATATGTTATCACAGAGGCCTTGATCGGCTCGGTCTTGGCCAGAGATGGGTCTGACTTCAAGCCGGGGCAGCTTCTAGAAGCTTCTTACAGGAGCCACCCCTGTAGCCCTCCCCCTGCCAAAAGACACAAACCCAGCACAGCCGGCAGCCCTGGGCAGTGATCCCCTGCCCCTCAGCCTAGGGACAGGTTTCTCCAAGCACTCTGGGCATGCGTGAG
>NW_009734759.1:6025-6407 GCF_000703405.1 Apaloderma vittatum | reverse complement strand
AACCACGCGCTGCCGGGCTCCTCTCTTCAGTTATTTATCACCTTGCCCCAGCTTGAGGTGCCCATTCCTACTTCGATGCCTCTGTAACTTTGCTCTTATTACTGCTCCTCTGGAGCCTTTTATTTGCCTTGTTCGTATTCTTGGGAAAGTTTCTAAATTAAAATAGATTCTGTAAATTCCACGGATAGTATACAGCTTCAGTGGCATGGCCTGAAGCTTTTATTGGCAACCGTTATCTCTAACTACAGATTCTTTTTTGTATGCAATTCCTTCCCGCGAGCTCAGTTGGAGAGGTTATTGCTGAGGCAATAATTTTCTCATATACCTGTTTATGATTTCATTCCTTCAGCCCATAGGAGAAGGAAAGTCACTGCCTGAGAAG
>NW_009734759.1:0-5996 GCF_000703405.1 Apaloderma vittatum | reverse complement strand
ATTTTGGTACATGGAAAGTGTGAAGCAGGAACTGCTGGATAAAAATCCCCAATTTGTGCTGTTTAGAATTTGTAGCCTGAGAGGTTTCCCCTAGTATTACTTTAAACCAGTGACAATTTTTTCAATCCCTTGCTTTCTGCATTAGCAGTACATGGGCAGGTGTTTGGTATTTGACCACGATATGGTTCAAACCAACTGGGATAAAAAACCACACAATGTCCAGCTCACTCCTCCCCGCACCCCCATTTCCACAGTGATATGAAGGGAGACAATTCAACTAAAAAGGCTCCAGGTTTGAGATTAAGGATAGGGAGGGTAATAATCTACCATTTAAGATGACGGGTAAAGAACTAGAGAGACTTGGGGAGAAAAACATAGATTCAATTCACCACCACCATTTAAAAAGTAGCACAGTGAGAAGAATACATCAATAGATATGACTTGATCCTAAATACACTTCACCCTCTCTGCGTCTCCCGTTTTCCTGGTTACCTCTTCCCCCTTCGTCAGTGCAAGGGGGGCAGGGATGCAGCCCATCTGGACTCCTGGTCCATGGCAGCTCCTCCTTGAGACAGAGAGTTCTTTGTAGTCTCTCTTTCATGCTGTGTGGTGTCCACCTCACAGGAGGCAATCCTCTTCCTCCTCCTGAGTCCGTCGGGGCCATGGATTGCTTTGGGCGCATCCTCCACTGATGCTCGGTCTCTCCCCTTCTTGCACGTACCAATGCATCCTGGACATTCTCCCCACTGTCAGTCCCCCCAGCTGGCAGGCCATCAGCTTCCTGCCATCTCAGCCACGACAGGGCTCCAGGGAAAGGTCCTGCTCCAGCAGCCTTTTCCTTCTCCTCTGGGACTCTCCTACCACTCTTTCTTTTTAGGGCGACATTCCTTTGTTCTTCTCTTACCTCCCCTTTCTCCAACAGAATAACTCCCCAACATTAAAGACAGGACAACTCAAAATGAGAGGAAACCAAAAGAGAGACAGAGAACACTGGGGTCGCCTCTTAAACACTTTGATGGCAGAGGCACTGATTGGCCTGGCCCTGGAGGTGGGGGCAGCTCTCAAAGCTTCACGAGTCTACCCCTGCTTTTACAAAAATCCACCAGACTCAAACATATGACAGATCATGACTGCAAATAGCAACTACTAGATGCAGTCCCACTGTTTGCTAGCTCTGACGAGTCATGACGAAAACCCCGATTCCCACATCCAAAACAAGCTGCTTCATGTCTCTGCCTGCACTGGGGTTTCTGCCAACAGCAGACAAGAAAAAGTTGCTGTTTAATATGCTTCCCAGTTCTTACATGGCAGAGTGATTCAAAAAAGACCTTTGCCTGGAGACCTCCATTCCCAAGAGCAGTTATGAGCTTGGGGATGTAGTTTCTCAGGATAGTCAGGCCAGAGCTGTGCCTCTTAGAGACAGGATCACACCTGCCAGCAGCAAAGCAGCACAAGTCTCTGCTCTCACCTAAAGCTTATTTGCTGGCTCAGACATCTTCCAGAAATTTTGCCAGGGTGGCTCCGAGATGCTAGGGGTTATGACCAGTTGTGCCAAAGAGCCAACAGTGCCCTTGCTGTGCCCAGTCACCAGATCCACCTTGCACAGCCTCAATGATCTTAGAGGTCTTTCCAACCTAAATGATTCTATGATTCCTTTCCTTATTTTGCTCTTCAGCTTGCTGAGCACTAATATCCTTCCAGAATGAGAGATCTCATTAGGTATGATTAGGTATGCTGGGATGAAGGTTGGACTAGATGATCTTCAGAGGTCCCTTCCAACCCCTAACATTCTGTGATTCTGTGATTCTGTGATCTGTGGCGACCAGGCTCTGATGGCTGGTTTTCAGGCTTGTACATATGTGTGTGTGGAGGCACCAGCCCCACAAGGATGTAGCCTTGAGCCCTGGCGTCAGGACAGGGTCTGAGTGCCTGGGCTGAGGTATCTCAGCCAGACTCACAGTTCCCACAGAGTCTCCAGCCACCACATTCCCACCTCATAGAACCATAGAATGGTTTAGATTGGAAAGGACTTTAAAGATCATCTGGTTCCAACCCCCCTGCCATGGGCAGGGACATCTCTCTCCCACTAGACCAGGTTGCTCAAAGCCCCATCCAGCCTGGCCTCCCTTTCCTTGCTGTCCTTCTTGTTCACTTTGGGGGACATTTCAGGCATTTTAGCATCACCTGAAGAAGCTCTGCTTGTTGAAAGGGTTTGAGTTGTACACCTTTACCTCCCAAGCAAAGAAAAGGCTGAAGGGAGGAGGGAAATGAAGCCCTCAAGAATGGTACCTCAGATGCTTTTATTGGAAATGCAAATTATAGTACTACATAACACTTATTAATGTTCTAGGTACAACAAAATAAATTACCTAATCCATTTATCTGTTCTCTGATTAAAACCTACTGCTTTGGACTGGCCTCATTTTCCCTTTGTCTGTAGCTCTCTGATAACATCCTATTGAATTTCCTCTTCCATCAAGAAACGGCACTTCTAAATGTGAGTGTTGTTAGCATGCTCTGCCTAATGTGTTATAATAGTCCTTGTTGAGTGAATCTGAATTCAGAGAAGTTTCGTAAAAACTGCTTGGGTTTTTGTTGTTTTTTTTTTTCCACTTGTTAGCCTTGACTGTCAGGCTGGGTTTTGTTGTCACAGTGCCAACCACATCTGGTAAAATTTCCACAGCTCTAAGGCCACTGGCAGGGACAGCTAACACAGAAAGTGCCCGGCAGCCTGAGAAGGAGGACACAGGCAGGGACAGACACTGTCCTCAATCTGGAAGAGACCAGCAGAGAACTTAAACCAAGGCTTAGCTCATGGTGTGCTCCTTCCTGAGAGACTGTTATGGCATTTTCTTTACACCACCTCCAGGTTTGCACTGGGCACGTGCTGGGAAGAGATATCAGGAGCCTCCAGACAAAGCAGTGCCCTGTTTCACCCTGCAGCAGGAGAGCTGCCACTAGCACCCTGTGGTGGTATTGCTTCCTCTGGCCTGCGGGTACTGCCCAGGCTGAGTGTTTTTACAGCTGTTACTTTCTTGTGGGGTTTGTTTGGCTCATATTTTCCTTACTTGATTTCTTGATTGTTGCCCTTCCTGAAAATACTTTTTGCAAAGGTTTACACCCTTGGCTTGATAGAGTGTTTTCCATACCTACACAATCAGTCCTTCCTGTGAGAGCTGCTGAGCTGGCACAGTGCTGCTGACCCCACAGATGGACCCACCACTAGTTTGTCCCCTTGGATCCCACAGGACAATCAGGCCAGTGGCCAGGCATCCTCCTGAAAGCTATTTTTTTGCAGAAACAGCACATTGTCTGATGCGTAACTGCACCCTTCAGCCTTCCGTGTCTGAGGTGTAGCTGTGCCCTGGGCTAGACCCAGTAGATGACACAGCTCTTGGTCGATCTGACTCTTCGGGAAGGCACGCTGAAGCCATCACCCTGTACTTCTGAGGCTTTGGACACTTGAGAAGCATCAGACTTACAGGGCAAGCCAGCAGCAGCTCTGCTAGCTGTGCAAGGCAATGATATGCATGCAAGCTGTGGATCATGTTATAAGGGCTTTTCCTAGGATTCGAGAAAGCTTTCCAAATGAACTGTAGAGAAAAATGGCTGTAATTTTTCAGAGCTCACTGTACATAAAGATGGCATTTACCCAGAGAAGCACTGTTTTGACAGTATGCAGAGATCTGGAATACGCTGTTTGATTGATCCTTTGTGGTTGAAAATCACCATTACTGTTCAATTGCATACAGACATCTTAAATTATTAATGGGTTTCTTGCCTGAGGGTAAACATTGTATACTCACATTCTGAGATTTTTAAGAGCTTTTTGATTGCTCACAACTAGGACTGTTAAATACAGTTATTTGCTTTATACATCTTAAATGGATCAATATCAACCGAAGAAATAGCAGGGGGATAGAGAGAGAGAGTAAAGGAGTAGACGTAAAGCTACTGCCAGTATCCCTTGGGTCTTAAGAGATTTCTAAATCTGACGAAGGTTTTGTCCCTTAACTTCCTCCAGAGCAGTTTGGGAACTGACACTAGACCCACTTGCACCACTGTCCTTACAGTCATGGATGTCCCACAGACAGTTTTTCTGGAAGTCCAAAAATCTGCAGGTTACAAGTGGAGAAGGAGACAACCATGAACCCACCCATGGCCCTTGGAGAAAGGATGCTGTCCTGGGCAGTTCCACAAGATCTTGGTCACCCGGAGGACTTACCTTTGTGCTTCCTTCCCTGTATGGGAAGCTATATTGCATTTCTGGATCTGAATGACTTCTTTTTGAAAAGACACACCACTAGAGATGGCACATAAGGCTTCAATCTGCCTCTTTGTCTTCATGCTACACCTTGAACAGGCACCTGTGTCCATTGTTGTCGTTCTTTCTCTTCTCACTAGCTTCTTACAGCTACTTGTCATGCAGGAAAAGTCAGGCTGAGCTGGAAGAGGCTGCTTTGCCTTCTCCTTTCCAGGTTCCTGTTTGTGGTGCTCCTCTTTTTGCAGCTGTCTTGGGGTAAAGTTTCATAAGATGGCGTGAGCCAACGTAACAGCTCGCTGCTGCCAAAAGGGGGTGGTTCCTACCCCAGCCCCTGGCTGAAATTCCTACCACCACCTCTGCTAGATACACCACACACTGGGCTCTTCTCTGAGCAAAAGCAGTGGGCAAGTTTTGCCATTTCAGTAGGTAAATGGGCATAGGAGAGGATCTGAAATGGGGCTCGCCATGCTAGGGAGGTGACAGGATGGTGCTACCAGAAGCGGGAGAGGAGGGACCAGCAACCTGTTCTCAGCCTTGGGCAGCTCTACTGGCTCAGCTGGGGGTAAATCTTGAGCTGCAGACCGCAACTCAGCTTCCTAAGGAGGTGCCACCTCCCTCCATACACAAGGGAAGAGCCCCCAGGGTGGCAGAGACTTCGACACACTGTGTGCTGTGCATGGGTGCCAGGTGACCGTGCACACAGGGAAATTCAAGGGAGAACTTCAAGCCCTCCCTTTTGGCAAGGTGCTGATATTTGCTGTTACAAATGCGGTCATCAGAAAAGAAAACCTCTTCTCTCAACAAAAAGGACACATGAGCAAAGTTGTGCAGCTTTGAAAAGTTCTTGTCTTATGCCTAGACTTTGAAGTATGGTTCATTTTAATTCTTGTAAGTGAAATAACTTTCTGTTCAGGGATCCCATTGAAAAGAGAGACCAACTCAGTTATTTAATTTTTAATCCAGGCTAAACCTATGCAGGCACCAACATATCCTTTCTTATACAAAGAGTCATTCTTGCCAAATTAACTCATACCATTGCTATCTATTCCATTCAACCTACATGTTTCTTTATGCAGCTCTGCTGCTCCCTGACTTTTTAATGATGTCAGAAAACTTCAGTGCTAAACTAATGAAGATGTTGATTTGGTATGCTCAATAGGAGAAAAAAGATTTGCCTTCTACACGTTCTGAAGAGAAGCGTTGTTATATTTGATGCTTCATTTGCCACAAACAGTATCTTAATACAAGCATGTTTCACAATATGTTAATCTTAATTCAAGCATGTAATTATTAAGACTGATATAACACACCTAGAGTCACAGTAATTAGTCTTCTTAGTGCCACTAGTTCAGAGCATTTCAAAATAAATTATTAAGACTGATGTAACACACCTAGAGTCACAGTAATTAGTCTTCTTAGTGCCACTAGTTCAGAGCATTTCAAAATAAATTGTGGTATTCAGAGATGTGATACAGCATGTTCACAGTTCTCAAACGGTAAATCAGATAATTCCATTCATCCTAATGTCACCAAAGATGTCTGATATAATAAATCCAAATGTATTTAGAATTTGAAAATTAATTAATAAGATTTTTGAGTCTGGACAGACTGGATGGAGTTTCAAAGTGCAAACCGGGTATTAAATGGATTCTGTGGTACTTTGCAGTGCTGTCAATACATAATGAACAAGTACAGCATAAGATTCAAAGGTAATCAGAGTGGGTTGAAAGTA
>NW_009734758.1:0-15604 GCF_000703405.1 Apaloderma vittatum | reverse complement strand
AGGAGGAGCTGAAGGGATCAGGGCTTGAGCAATCTGGGGTCTCCAAAATAAAGAGGGGGGAGCAGTGAGGGTTGGCACCCTGCTTCCCCCTGCTCCCGCAGGTCTGTGGCATGATGAGTTCCCCCGGCAGGGCCAGCAGCGCGTTTCCCCTGCACGTCCTGGTCTGGAATAATGACTACAGGCGGCTGGACGAGGAGCTGCAGGACAAGGTAACTGGGAGAGGGCTTGGTGCCCCTCGCTTACTGCCTTTCTAGGGAGAAGCAACCTTGACGGTACTGCCACATCTCTTTGCTGGGGTTGCTGTGCTTCTTTCTTTTTACCTATTTATTTGTGGTTGCGGGAGTAATGTAAGAAGATGTAGGAATGTACTTTTTGTTCTGTGAGATGTTAGACTTTGACTTCTTACCTGTAAAACCACTCACAGCTTTCGAGCAAAGTGCAGAATAGCTCTGCAGAAAGTATTAGGCATCATTGAAGCAAATCAGGAAGGGCAGATATGATGGATGTTAATTTTACATCTGTGCCAGAAAATTAATAAATACCACTTACCTTAATGGGTAGTAAATATGCAGCAAAGGTGGCTGCTGCTGTCGAAGATTAAACCAGCCTCTAGCTTGCTGAGGACCAGCAGTTCTTATGGCTTCCTTGCTGTCCAAGACTGTGGGGGCAGCCTTTTTATACTGGCTGGAATGTTTTCAGCATCTCTGGTTAAAAAAAAAAAAAGGATCATTGTTTCATGCTGTAGAGTAGAAAAATACAAAGCTGTTCTCTCTATGGGACTGCTAAGTGAGAAATAGTAGTGACGTAAGGAAATGGTCTGAAAAGCTGCAGCAGAGTGTGAGCAGCAAACATCTGTTTTTCTGAGATGCTGTGTAAAAGCTCTGACATTTGCTAGCGTGGAATCGAGTTTGCAGAAGCAGAGCACGTTAATTACATTATACCTGACACCACAAGTATATGAGCCAAAGATCAGCTGCATCGCCTCCTGACTAGTGACCATCATCTCCGGTTCTAACGGTACACCACAGTTTACTAATGCTTGCTTAGAGCATGCTCCTGTCCTGTTCTTAGGAGAATCTTTGGAATGCAGTTACTTTTAATCTAATACAGGGGATCTTATCCCTTAACAAAATCTTTAACTTTGCTGGCATGTTGCTTCAGTGTATTTCCGTTTCATTAATGTTCTCACCTGTGAAAGTTTGACATTAAATAAGGATCCTTCTGCTTCCTGTTAGTCTGCGACTGCAGTTCACACCTGTGAAGTGCTGCTTCCTACCTCAAACACTGTACTGTGAGGAAATGGGCAATGTGTTAAGATGGAACGAGTCTCTCCTCTCTCTCTTATTTCCTTTATCTGCTTTTAAATAACCTCTTTTTTTTTGAAGTACTCCAAAGATACGTTTCCTCCTGCTTCCTTGGGATAAGCTTCTTGCTATCAGAGGGATGCGTGAGGGAATCAAAAGACACTTGCCAGCTGCGCTCGGTATGGCAAACGGCGGGTCGAATGCGTGGTTACCGGTTAACAGCAGCAAAGTCAACTGGGAGGGATGCCTTAAAGTCCTTTACTGGTCAGTGCAGTAGGCATTGGAGCTGTAGGGAGTGGGGAAGCAAATTAATTAGTATTCCAGCACAGAAATGAAGACAAGAGTGCTTTAAAATGGAGCTTTGCCTACTCTGTGTGTGATCTTTCCAACTTAATGCTGTCAGATAACCATGTTAACTTGCATAATAACTTTCCTTTCTTATTCTGCTATTGACTTTCCCCTTTTCCTTTAGTTATAGATGCTCTTCTGTTTCAAATCTCTAAGCTAATAATGAAAAATATGTAAGGTATGAGTATGTTGTGCTTGCATGTTTTGGATATTTATGCCTGTGTAGTTGTGTTTTTCTTTTTATGGTGACTTGTACAAAATGCATTCACTCTTCATTGTGCTCTGTGTGTCAGTCAGATGGATGCTTTGTAAAATACCATTTGCTTCTATACTTTTGAAAAGTGCTACAAATTCAATGTTGTATGCCCTGTTGCCTTTTTATTTTTTTCCTTTCCCCCTCTTCCCCCTTATGTTGTAAAATGTTAAACCCTCTTGGTCTCTCAGGCTGTTGACACATGGTGCAACACGCACAGGCCAGAACTCCTGTCTTCTGAAAGAAGGGAGACAGGAAGGGAAATAATGACAGACAAACAAGTGAGAAGCACCAACAAGAACTCATGTCTGAGAGCGATGGCAGCTCTTATCGTGTCGGTTTTACAGGCCCAGTTCTGCTTCCCTTTTGATTTTGGTGGGGAAATAAGATTGCACTGTACGGAGTGCAGGAGGCCAGCACGGGAGCGTTTGAAAACTGGGTCGGCTGCGCGCCGCAGACTGACGTGTGGGAATGAATACCTGGGGAATATTGACTCCTGGATTACTCCTGACAGGCTTTGTTTATTTAAACTCTGATTAGTTGCATTTGATAGGACCAGCCTCAGCGTTACTTTTTCTCTCGGCTACTCAACAGGATGTTGATCAACGTGATCCTCGAGGCCGGACCTTGTTGCACCTGGCTGTTTCCTTGGGTTATATAGAGTCTGCCAAAGTCCTCCTTCAGCACAAGGCAGATGTAACTAAGGAGAATGCCCAGGGATGGACAGGTAAAGATAACTTGGAAAACAAGTTTTGTGTTGATGCTTTTAGGTTGCAGGGGTTGTGTTTTCACTGCTTTTACAGTATGTGTTTTGCTCAGAAAGCAAACTGAAACTAGCTTGTGTCTGCCTTTCAGTTTTACATGAGGCTGTCAGTACCGGAGACCCAGAGATGGTACAAATGATTCTGCAGCATCGGGACTATCAGCAGACCTCAATGACACTTGGAGGAGTTCCTGAATTACTCCAAAAGATTAATGAGGTAATTATTTAGGTTAAACTTCTTACTCCAGGCTGCAATTCTCATCCAGGTAGTTAAGTAAACGGAAATGAGATGGGCAATTGTGTTCTTTGTTTCGACTTGCATATTCCATAGTGCTGTGGCAGATGGAGACTTTTTTCCTTGTCTGTACTTTGAAATTATTGGTCATGAACTCCAACATTGAAGCCTGAATCTTGGAAGTGTTACTGCTCTTATAGTAAAATAAGGAAAAATGGCTCATCAGACAGCAGCAGTAGTGAGCCAATGTCTTTTGTGTTCGTTAAATGTTTTTTTTAATGTTGATTTATCATATCTTGAGTCTTTTTTTCTTTGCCTTTGTCTAAAATGTTCACAAAAAATGCTGTACTGAATGTTACAGTGAAACTATTTCATGGAGTGTTCATAGAGTATTTTCCTTCTCCAGACTCCTGACTTTTATGTGGAAATGAAATGGGAGTTCACTAGCTGGGGTAAGAATCCTGGTTGTCCTTACCTCTTCTAAACTGTAGAGGGGGGGATTTGCTTGTGTACAGGTGTCATAAAAGATCATAGAGTCACAGACTGGCCTAGGCTGGAACGGACCTTAGAGATCATCTAGTCCAACCTCTCTGTCATGGGCAGGGACGCCACCTCTCAACGAGATCAGGCTACTCAAGGCTCCGTCCAACTTGGCCTTGAACCCCTCCAGGGAGGGGGCAGCTACAACCTCTCTGGGCAATTTATTCCAAAGTCTTGCCACCCTCGTACTGAAGAATTTCTTCCTAAGATCTAATCTAAATCTATTCTCCTTCAACTTAAACCCATTTCCCCTTGTCCTATCGCTGGACACTCTTGTAAAAAGTCCCTCCCCAGCCTTCCTGTAGGTTCCCTTCAGGTACTGGAAGGCAGCTGTTAGGTCCCCCCGAAGTCTTCTCTTTTCCAGACTGAACAATCCCAGCTCCCGCAGCCTGTCCTCGTAGCGGAGCTGCTCCAGCCCCTGGATCATCTTTGAGGCCTCCTCTGAACACGCTCCAGCAGATCTATGTCACTCTTATGGTGGGAATGCAGAGAAATATCCTCTCCCCAGAATGCTTATTTCTTTGCCTATTGAATTTAAAGTTGGTGGGTTTTGTCCTTAAGGTGATCATTCTTAAAACTCAAGATCACTACCTGCCTTCCTTTGGACTAATGATCAGACTGAGCAATCCCAAACCAGGGGCAGAGCTTCTGCTGGAGTTCAGAATTTCGGTGTGCTTTGTCTCCTTAGTATCTTCTATTTACCTTTATTATTTTTTTTTGTAATTTTTCTTTTGCAGTCCCGCTGGTTTCTAGAGTTTGTCCAAGTGATGTCTGCCGCATCTGGAAAAGTGGTTCCAAGCTGCGGGTCGATATCACTTTGCTGGGCTTTGAAAATATGAGCTGGGAGAGAGGAAGGCGAAGTTTAATTTTCAAGGGAGAAGGTAAATATTTCAGCATGTCTGCACCATTGACTGCCAAATACTGTGAGCCACAATGAGAAATCTCAGTTTTGCGCAGAAGACCTGTTGAGGCTGAGGACTGAATTTTATAAGTTTTATACATACATTCTGTGAGTGTCTCAGAGAGATACTGATTGTAATTTAACATAAAGGCTTAATTTCTTTTCTTTGGGTAAATCTGAGGTCAAAGTTTGATAATAGAGCTAAAATTTGACCTCAGTATTTTTCTTTAGTTTTTCTTCTTCCATTCTGCTGCCGTTCACATGAAAAATAATTTTAGATAAGGCTCCAAATTTGATCTCACCTGAGTGCAAAATTAGCAGTGAATTAGTGTCCACCCTGATTCGATACACAGTATGTTGTCAGTGTTTCGTTCTGGAATACTGTTGCTAGGTTTTGTAGACTGAGGTGTACCCTTTCCAACAGATGCTGGAGGTTGGGCAGAACTGATTGAGATCAATCATGACGATAAGTTTGTTACAACGGAGCGTTTTGAGATTTCCCAACACATGAAGCGTTTGACGTTGGGATCAATGACACCCAAAAGAAAAGATGTGGAAAGACGCCTTACATCTCCAATCATTAACACGTGCCTTGATACAAAAAATATTGCTTTTGAAAGGTAAGCTGGAAAGTTTCTCTTAACAAATAACCAATTCGAGATTCTGCATGGTCATACTTGCGATAAAACTTCAAAAACAAACTCTCAAAAGCTATACTCATAGAAACTTTGAGGACTAGATAGGAAATTACTGTAAACTTCCCTTGTTTACTGCACGTGTTTATCCAGGTATTTGTCAGCTTAGATGAAGCAATTCTTTTTACGAAGCTCCTTTTGGAGTGCTCCGTGATGCAGACAGCCATGGTCATACAAATGTTTTCAAGTTGACAGGTATAATTCCAGCTTGTTTCTCCTGAATATTTAGTAACCTTTCAAAGCTGCCCAGATTTAGCCCCTGTGATGTTTGCTGAGCCTTGGTAACTGCAGCATCTACACATCCAGAAACTAAGATTTCTTAGAAGTTTTCCTACTCTCTGGTTCCCTAAACCGCAGTGACAGGTTACATTTGAAATAAAACTTTGTGTTAAAAGCTGCTGTGCATAGGCTGTCACACAAAATAATTCACAAGTTTTTTTGGTTGTCCTCTTCTGTGGCTCAGGTCTAATATCTTTGATGTCTAAATCATCTCAGTGTAAAATCCTTGAGCCTTTGTGCTTTGGCTACGGACTGAAAAAGAACAGGATCAGCGTGACATCCCCCAGTCTCTCGTGAGATGTGTTTGTGGGGACAGACTGACCTGGTGTTAACAGTCAAATAACGGATCAAATGTTGTTTAAAAGCTGTTGCAGAAAATGGGCTGGGAATTGTGTAGAAGTGCAATTGTATAGACGCTTGTGGCATTTATTTTTTGTCAGAACCACGTCTGGATTCTGGGTATGGAAGACAGAAAAAGCGGAAGGTGTAAATGGTTACGAAGCAAAGGTAAAACCCGATCTGTTTTATTCTGTTAAGAGGTCTTACAACTGACTGAAGTATTTTTGAGTTTGGCCTTTTTCCTGAGTATTTCAAGTCTTAAACTTCCCATCGAGAGCTTAATTGTGTTGCCAGCAGGAGTGGGCAGGAGTGAGGAGCTTGGAGGCTGCTGAGCTTGTGGGAGGGATGGTAGCTGTGTGCTCACTCCTGAGGATTGTCATTCTTTCGGTGTTTAAAACACAAGCAGCCCATTGGTGAAGTGCCGTGAGCACTCTTTAGTAACACTAGTGCAAGGAAATAACAGCCTCCTGCTGTCATGAGTTGCATCATGTATTCAAGTAATAAAAGGCTGCTGGTCAATTAAAGATCCTGACGATGCTCATGAGTCAGATGTCTCCTTAGATCTGTTTTGTGAGAACATTTCAGTGAAATATTTTTGAAGACAGCTTTTACAGCCATACTATATTAGGAATTTAAATTAAGAATTGCAAGAATTAATTTTCCCAATCCATATGTCGGCATTTACTCCAGGTTTTGGAATTTGTGCAATAAATTATGTTTCGTAATTTCGTTTAGTGGAAGAATAAATGCTGACTAGCATACTACATTTATATGAGAGCTTTTCCTGGTAAGACTGCAGGGCTGTTCAGCTGGACCTGGAGTTTGCAGAATTAAACTGCCGCTGAATTTCATTTGGGAAATCTTACGAGTGAATCCTGCTTAGAAATACTGTTACCTGATTTTCTGTCCTCATTCTTTCTTGAATCCCTGCCCAGGTGGGAATATTTTCCAGCAAGCTTGGCAATGCCAGTCTGGTTTTGAGTTTGGTTTGGGTAGTTAGTGAGTTGAGATTGGCGCTGTGTGGAGATCCAGTGGTGTGGGATTCGCAGGGTTTGTCACGCCGGCAGCATGCCCAGCAGGTGGCAGGTCGCTTCAGCCATAGGGTAGGTCTATGACGAAGGCATCATGTGCGTTTTCCACCAAAAAAAAATCAAAGTGCAGCATTTCCTGTTGATCACCAGTATGTTACAGATTAAGATCTGTGTCGATGAGAGGCAGACTCGTGTTGCTTCCTTCTGTCTTTAGGCTCGTGCATATGCTGTTTTGCTGGAGAGAACTCTTTTTAATAACCTGTGATGCTCTTTGGTTTTTACTGTACTTTTTTTTTTTAATTATTTTTCTATTTTAAAGGTATACATTGCAAACAATGTGAACGTGGTCACAAAAATCCGAACCGAACATTTAACAGAAGAGGAGAAGAAAAGATATAAAGGTAGTTTTCCTATAGGATAACTGGAAATAAGTAGAATCTTTTGGCTCTCTGATACCTCCTCCCCTGTGTGAGTGCAGAAGAACTGGGCAGACAGACAAGGGAAATACTTTTCTGGCTGACTTTACCTGACTTTACTTGCACAAGTTGTCTGTCTGTGGTGGCTCATTACTTGACTCCTAACCTCGAATGAACCAGTATTTATCCTAGCTATGTTTAGAGGAAAGAAGAGCTCTTCAAAACTGTTGAAAGTTTATTGAAAGCTTTGAAAGGCTGCACTCTTCCGTGCTTTTTCCTGCTCTGGAATGTATTTGTGCCTTTGCCTTGGCCATGATTACGAGATTCACGTAGGCTTTGTTTACTGGGACTTTTTGCTTTGTTTTAGTCCACTGATTTCTTCTAGTATTTAAACTAGACTAAAGGGTGGCCAGCAAGTAACTTTGTAGGGAAACGCTGGCCTTCACTGGTCTACCTTGGGGCTCAGGAGAAAAGGAGAATGATAAAGTTATCTGCTAGTGATAAAACCCACCAAGAATCTTTGCCTCTGTTCTCTGTATTGTACCAGATTTATACTCTCAGCTTGAGGTCCTGGGCTTGCCTGGTAGAGCTTGCAGGAGATGTAAACTAACCCCTCACTTGGGGATAGAAAGCTTGCTTGTTAGCCTGGTGTGTATGTAAATTTTACTGCTAATTAATAGTAACTGATGGTTTTGGGTTTTCCCCTGAAGCTGACAGGAACCCCTTGGAGTCATTTCTGGGTACGGTGGAGCATGAGTACGGTGCCCAGGTGAGTGTCTTTGACGTCGAAACAGGTCACTGCAGCACAGAGATCCGCGCTGATAGGAATTCTAGGGGGGTGGAATCGCCTCTTGTGCCCTCAGTCTGGCAGCAGTTTTGATTCTGAGGTTGAAATTTTCCCCAAGGATGTTTTTGTTTGTTTTGAGCCTTCAAATTTGTTTGGTTTGAGCCTGCTCTGGCAGGGGGATTGGACTACATGATCTTCCGAGGTCCTTCCAACCTCTAGCGTTCTGTGATTCTGTGAAATGTTCCGTATGATTAACAGGTGCCTCCTTCTGAACACTCCTACAAAAAAGACGTAGAATCCATTAGCACAGCAAGAACTGGAGTGTGAGCAGTGGCAGTAAATCCAAACAAGCGCAGATCTTAGTAGCAGCCCACCAGTAACCTTAAGAGTAACTGGAGGGTATTTTTTCGAGTACCCCAGCAAAGGTTTGGAGCCTAGAAATGCTGTAGCTTGTGTGTGTGTTTCTGGTTGGTTCCTAGCTTTAAAGTATTAAATTCCTGGAGACTTTTAACCTCACTAGAAGGCAGTCTAAATGTGTGTGCCTGTGTTTATGGCTACGTGCCACTGGCATCTAAAACAGAGAATGACTGTAGTAACCGCTGTCTATTTGTTCCACAGTTTTGGAGGATTTTTTCGTTCTCTCTTTTTCCTTGCAGAGTACGACCAAGACAACAGAGTATGCTACAAGTAACAATCCCACTGCTATTACTCTGGAGGAATACTTTGACCCAGAATTTGATTTGAAAGGTAGAGACATAGGAAGACCAAAAGAAGTCACCATTCGAACGCAGAAGTGAGACATAAAATTTTAATTATTTCTGATTTGTCTCTTCCCAGTCATCTAATCTCTGGAAAATATGTTTCCAAATAGCCAGTGTGGTTTTCCCCGAGCTTTCAAAAATAAGTCAAAAGAGAGATCTTGAAGTATTCAGCTGTTGACTAATTCTTCTTCCACTCAGAGAAAACATTTGGATGGGTGTTGTAACTTGTGGGTGACCTCCTCTGCTTTGCCTTTGGTCTGAGCGGAAATGTGGGTTGGTTTCTCAGAGCAGTAACTGTTCTGGCTCCTTGAAACATTTGCTTTGCATCTGTTCCTCAACTGTAAACTTAAAATGGTTTTGTGCACCTTTCCCTTTAAGGTTTAAAGCAACCTTGTGGATGAGTGAAGAGTTTCCCTTGTCTCTTATGGAACAAGTCACTCCAATCATTGATCTGATGGCCAGAACTAGCGCTCATTTTGCCAGACTTAGAGATTTCATCACTCTAGAGTTTCCACCAGGATTTCCTGTCAAAATTGGTAATATTTAGCATTTTTTCTTGCAATATCTTCTTCATTTCCAGTCTTTCTGTTGGTTTTGCAGCATATATTTACAAAAACAATGTTAGTTTCTTACTGGTCATCTCACTGACGCCTAGAACTGAGAACCCAGACATACATTGTCTTATGCATATGGGGCCATCAAATCCAAATTCTGGATAACAAGTAGAGAAGTGTACTTCTAAAGACAGTATCATTTCAGTGAGAATGAGCTGTTGCTTGCCTTTTCCTTTTAGCTTCTATGCCTTAGATTTGGCAAATCTTACTCTAAAATAAAAGATTTACAGAGAGAGTGAGAGTGACTATGGGCAACTTCTTGGAGAAGTGAGTTATTATAACCTTTGTCATTACAGGCTGCTGCTTGTGCAGTATAATCAGTAAACATGTAAGGGTTTGATGTGGCTGTAGGTGTGGAACTGAGAGAGTTCTCTTTTTCACAAAACTCTTGTACTCTTCCTTACAGAAATTCCCCTATTTCATGTGCTGAATGCCAGAATTACATTTGAAAATGTCAATGGCTGCAGGACGGCTGACAAAACGTCATCGCAGATGGCTGGAGCTGTGCAGGGCGATTCGGGTAAGGAGTGGAAAGATGCCGTGATCACATCTCTGTACGGTTCTGTCAGGGGAGTGCACAGAAGAGAGGAATGGGTTAACTGCAGGGAATGAAACGTTCCCAGGTGAGAGGAAGCTGGTCTGAATGTGTGATCCTGATCACAGGGACTTAACCTGTCCCTTCTGTGCCTGCCAGCCCCGCTAAACTGAGCTCTAGCAGACTTTCCCAAGTCTTCCGAGGTCTAAATTCTGGTGTGAGCTATCGCTGAGGGAAGTGCAATACAAAATTGCTGTACGTGACAGCCAGGTCTGCATGCCCTTTCAGAGAAGAGTGGATCGAGTAGGGTCCTCATGACTGTGTGGATCCAGTGATCCTCTGTCCTATGAGCTGTTGCAGGACGATTAATTAGGAATAAACTCAGAAAAGCCAGTGTGGTTTTTATCTTTTGCAACCTTTATTCCCCCTCATCTGGTTTTGTCAGTCAGCCACTTTAGTGCTGTGCTGCACACCGGGTTTATCTGTATGGCTTACCAGCATCCTAAAGAAAGACTCTTGCCATGAAAGTCTTTCAAAGCCATTGGCATATTTGGCCAGGTGGTTTATCTGAATTTTTGGAGTTAATCATGCATAAACATTGAGTAGAATTTCAGTTGCAATTTGTAAAAAAAGTACAATGTGCCGTGTTTGGAACTGTTTGGCTTCTGCAGGTGCTAGTTTCGAGGTTGACCAGTCAGTGTTCGAGATCCCCAAATCTTACCACGTCCAAGATGACGGCAGGAACATACTTGTGCAGGATGAAGATAACGAGATCATGCAGTTTGCCATCCAGCAGAGCTTGCTGGAGTCCGGTGGAAATAAAGTAAGTGTGCTGCAGCCGGTGCAGCGCAGGTGTGACGGCTCTGAAAAGGACTACACAGTGCTGGCTGCCTCTCTGAATTAAACCAGTGTAGGACCTATTTTTCTAAGAACCTTGGGAGAGAAAAAAATATGGTAATGTGTTTCAAAGAAGAAGTAAGGGTGATTTAGGAGTTGCCTTTCAGTGAGTTGCAGATCTGTTAACCGCTGTGGAATTGTCTTTCCCCGTTTCTAGGAAGCGGGGGTGCATTCCAACGGAGCAGTTGCGCATTCACAGGACTTCAACATACAGTACCAAAGGTAACCGATTTTCTTCACATCAAGCCGTGCAGTGACAGAGCAGAAAATACTTGCAACAGTTGCATGAAGCAATTTTGCAATTTTTGTGTGTGTGTACGTAGGTAGCAGGTGCACAGAACTCAAGGCCTCTTTTCTTGAGAAGCAAGGACTCAAAGCTGGGCCTCCCCACATTCTCAGATGTAGCTCTTTAGCTCAAATGTGGGACTGCTCTGCGCACAGAACACGTTCTTTGCCCCAAAACTAAACACAGGTCCTCTCTGTTGCTCTAAAAGCTGTCTCTCCAGGCTGAATATTTCTTTATTCAATGCTGCGCACTTCAGGGTAGCTCTTCTTTCTTTTCAAAACCCTTGTATAATCTTTAAAAACTTAGCGACGTGTTTGATGGACCCTTGAGAGGATGCTCGGACATCTGTGAGGTCTTCTTGCAGCTCAGTGCAAAGTGTGCAGGCGAAGAACTGCGCCCTCTTGGCTCTTTTGTACGTGGGAAATGCTGTTAGCTGTAAGCTAGGTGAGAACGCTTTTAGAAACCCACTGAAAACGTAACTGGCAGCGTGTGTGAAAGATTCTGAGGAAGCTTCAAAGATCAGGTGTTAGGCTGGGAAATTTATGGATGTTGGAACTGCTGCTCTCTCATCCTAAAAACTGCTTTCTGCCCTCTGGGGAGAGATTTTCAGATTTGCAGCTAGAAAACAGTTGCGAGGAAGGATCCATGCAGGAAATGTGAAACAGGCTCCATCTCTCTTACTTCTTGAACTTCTTTCTCTCCTTCAGGGCACTGCAGGAGAGCTACCTAACGAGCTCGGGTAACTCGCACTGCAGCACCCCCAGTGAACCTTCCAGTTTTGAAAAAGACTTACAGCTCGCCATGGAGTTGTCTGTCCGAGAGCAGGAGGAACGGGAGAGGCAGCGTCGTGAGGAGGAAGATGCAGAGCTTCAGCAAGTTTTGCAGCTTTCTCTGGTGGAAAAATAACTCCTGGGCGATTCTCCTGAAATAAGGATGACCAAATCTGCGTCAAAGGGAAGGCTTTCAGAGGTGTCGGTCTGAAGAGCACTCCTCGATTGCCGAAGTAAACATTTCGCCTGCCTTCTAAGTTGGCATCATGAGCTATGAAAAGCAAATTTGTTTTTGTCCGAGGGGGTTTCAGAAACCATGGGACCCTGCATTTGGCTCCCCAACCTTAGCTTCCAAGGAAAAGTATTCATCTAACCGTATTTATTGAAGAGCAGATGGAAATTTTGCTTAGCGTCGGGATATAGGATTACAGGAAAGCTTGAAAACCTGATTCATGGAGGAGTTCAGATGGGAAATTTCATTACTTACCAAAGAAATCTTCATCCACTTAGTCATTTCTGAATAATTCGAAGCCATTGCCCATTTCTTCCGGTTGTTACACGGAGGAGTATCTACACGCCTGCACACACGTAGGGTAGTTTTCAGGCTGGCAGTGCACCACACTGCCCGCTGTCTCCTGTTCATTCTGTCTCTGCCATTATCTCTTCTCTAGTTGCTGAGATTTTACCGTGTGCTCCTGCTTAAGAGGGATAACTTTATACTTGAACAGCTAATCCAAACTCGTGCTTTCTGAAAACAAAGGACAAAACAAGTAGCCAGTAACATTTTTAGATCCTAAAACGGGACCATGCGTCTAGTGAAGTAGCAGTTTCTCAAGTGATTCAAAACCAGCTCATTCCCGTAGTCTGAGGGCAGCGAGAAAATAATGAGCGGTAGGTACAGGCACTTCTTTGCGATCACTTGGAGTGTGTGCATAAGCATGGGTGCTAAATTCAAACAGAAAGGAAGAAAAATAAAAAATCAGGTGAAATTTTAATGTATGCTTACGGGAAGATTAGTTTTAATTCTGTCATCCGAAAGGGAAACACGTGTCGCTTTTTCAGATTCAAATGCTCATATCCTTCATGTGAATACATATATTTTTTTATCTGAGTATTTTTATTGATTTTAAACCAAGCCAGTACGACTACACTCGTATTAAAAAAAAAAAGGTATCGCAACACGTCACATGAGTGTTTTAACTAGCTTTCCTCAGGTCTGTTGGCAAACGATATATTTGTAGCTCTTTTACCTGCACTTCTGTCGGCGTTTACAGCACTTACACTGTGACTCTCAAGTGCACTCCGTGAGTACGCGACGTCCGTCCCCAGGAAAGCCTTACAGCACTCACCCCTGAGCAATATTCCTCTGCGCCGGCTGGCAGAAGCGCGAAGAATCTGTGGTACCTACGGGCTGATCCTGCACTCGTTCCTGGGGGGTTCTGCATGACCAGCTGCTAACCAGTATAAAATCCCTGTAAAATGGACTCGGAACTCTCTTTTAAACCCAATAATCCATTGTTTTGCATAGCAACTGATTAAAATTCATTCAGCGTGCGCTGGAACCGGTATCTCCACACGGGTTTTTGTTTTAACGCTACAGCTTGCATCATCCCGACGTGCTTGTTTGGACGCAGTGGTCGGTGTTGGAATCGCATCTTTCTTTGAGGAGGGGATTACTGTGAGTTCCACGGTGGGGAAAAAAGTGGGGAAAAAAGGGAACGAGCTGTGCATGAGCTCTTGACAAAGTTGTGAGGTAGAAGATGAAACTGGTTTTTTTCCTCCAGTGGAAATAAAGAGTGCTGTTGCCTTTCTAATTCCATCTGTCTGACGTCACTGCTTGTCTTTTTTGTGTCGTTTTTGAGGCTGGTTTGTTCTCTATTATATTGCAAACTAAAAAATATTGAGCATTTTCGAGTTCTCTTATGCTCCTGCTTTTTAGCCTGAGGCTATAAAAAAATTGGGGTGAGCTTTTGTTGGGTTTGTTTTGGTTTTTGGTTTTGTTTATTTTTTCTAATGTGGTAACTGGAGTATTTTTGAGTAATTACCCTTAGCATTTCTGCACAGTAAAGGTGACATTGCCATCTGTGAAACTCTCAAAGAGAGTTCTAGTTCAGTCTGAAACAGACACCTACTCCCTGGACCCTAGGCCCATGCTGCATAGCTGAGCCCAGCATTTCTTTCCAAGGAAACTCAAGGCTTATGGAGGAAAGCAGAAGCTCAAGCCCCTGTAGTTTGTTCTAAAGCTACAACCAGCTCTTAAACAGCATGAGTTCATGTTCTTCAGACTGATACCATTTCCTCAGGGTTGGTGGTGCATGGCTGCAGCTGTTGCTGAAAGTGGGACTGATCATTTTTTGGACTGTCCTTTCAACAACCATCCTTGGAAAGCGCCCAGCGCCCCCCGTCCTACCTCTGAAACGGGGGAAGATGATGCGAAGTGGGGAGGGGGCTGCCTCAGCTGAATTAATAACAAACGCAACCTCAGTGAATAAATACAAGAGTCCTGGATCACTTACTGAGCTTTTATTTGTACAAAGAGACAGAGCAGGGAGCAAGGGATGAATGCAGACGGGAATCTTGCTCTGGGGAACTTGGAGCTGTAGCCGTGAGCTACGTCATCCGTCCCCCAGGAATAGCACAGAGCTATGGGCCAAGGCTTACACCGGATGAAGGACAGAGAAAAATCAGTAATGCAGGACTCAGTGATCAAAAAAAGGATCAGAAAGCAATAGAACAGTGTTACCTTCCCTCCTCACCTGTGTCTCACTTGGATTAGTAACTACATGTGTTCTACACCAGCCTCCTACTCTCACTTTACCAACAGAGCAGCAGCAAAGGAAATTCCCCGCTGCAATGAGAGGTCAGTGCCCTTTAAAACACATCAGGTGCAGCCCGAGGTTTTAGAGACTAGGTCATTGCAATTATTCTGGAAGTTTAAGTTTTAAAATAAGAAATAAATTACTAGCCCAGACACCCCTATGTTAAATACCAAAGTAATACTTCACAAGCAAAATCCAGTTACTACTCGTGTAAGTGCAAAACAAAATAGCAGCATTCATACATGAGTGTGATTTCAGTGTAAACACTTGAATTTGTTACTGAAAACCCATAGAACGGTCTGGCCAGAGCTTAAACACCAAGGATCTCCAGAGAGCCCAGCCCAGATGGCACAAGCATCTGTCTGGCTCGTGGGCATCAGGAGGCTCCTGCTCGCGGGAGGGCAGCGACCTGCTCCAGGCACGGAGCCACCCACAAGGGGACGAGCTGAAAACCCCACGCTGCAACAAGTTCAGCACGGTTGGTTCAGTGGCTGTTCAGCTAAGAGTTAAAATAAATCATGTCAGGAATGACAAGCCCATCCCTGAATCCTACCGCTTCTGTATTTCTGTGCAGGGACAAGCGCAGCCGCGGCAGTTTCACCCGGTTTTTGCCTTCAGGCTATTTTTGAAGGCTGTGCTACAAACTTTTTTTTAGCAAGGAACGGAATTAATGGGAAACCAAAACTAGACGTGGGGCAATTGAGCGTGCGCGCCTGCTCGTCAGACAGCGAGAGCAACAGTCCGGCCGGGTTCTCATGCAGACCCCGAGGGTCGGTTCCGCAGGCACCGCTGGGAACGGGTGTTGTGGTGGGTAGTGCTCCCGGTGCAGACATCTCTGGGGATTTTATCGAGCGCGTAGTGTCCCATCAGCCCATCCAACCTGCTGCCTTTTGGGAGGAAGGCACGTTGCTACAGACTCTGCTCAAACTCAACGAGGTTTGCTGCGGAAGCGCTCCCGGGAGGTCCAGGAGCGAGTTTGCTGAGAAGTGGGGTGTGATTTTCCAGCACCCAGCCGGACCGCTGTCAAAAGC
>NW_009734757.1:0-18631 GCF_000703405.1 Apaloderma vittatum | reverse complement strand
TAGGATGCTGTAGGATGCTGTAGGATGCTGGTGGTGAGAGAAGGAGTCCTTCCCATATAGATATAAAGGGAAAAGCTTGTGTAGGTAAGCAATCTTCAAGAGATATCCCCAGTCTGCTACCACTGAGAACTCAGTGTCTAGTTTTCAGAGCACTAGGTCCAGGGTTATTCCAGAACAACCTAGGGGAGTTTGAGCTCTTGCAGGGTGCATCAGGCTCCTGGGAGCTGGGAGAAGATGTGTGCAAGCCCTTTGGCTAGCATTAGTTAATAGTTCCATGAATGACCCGAATAAAGGGGGAAACTTGTTAATTCAGGAAAGGCTGGGAGCACACTGAAGAGCAGAGCTCAGGTCGCAAAATGATCCGTATGAATTGACAAAACGGCTCAGAAAAAGGAACGGGATTGAACTCAGGCAGGGCAAATACTCTCAGGCTACAATAACTGAGTGTACAGAGGCAGGCAAGGGGAGCACGGACTTGGTGTAAAATTGAGGCAAGGGGGGTCGAGTGCATCATGTGCTTAAATCACCAGTGCTGGGCTGCTGCAGGAGATACAGCCCCCCTGAGAACAGGTATTTGTGCTTGTGAGCATGTGGTAGAGTCCGGCTGCCCTGACGGTCCTGCTGAGGCAATGAGTGGGACGCTCGAGGAGGTCAGCAGAAGAGGACAAGACTTGTGGGGGACCCCAGGAGTTTTAACTTATATGGTAAGGCAGGAGGAATTGAGGCTGTTTAGAAGCAGGATAATCATCGTCAGATGTGGAGGAGAAAAAAAAGAAAGAGACTAAACCTTTCTCTATGTCTGGTGTGAACAGTCTGGGAATAACAGTAGGGAGGCTGGCTTTAGGCACTGAAGAAACTTTCTAGCCTCAAGGGTAAAGGAACCATGGGACAGCTCGCCCGGGGAGCCTGGCAGTTTGATGAACAGGCTGGAGAAGCTTTGGTCAGGGGGGATACAGGTAGAGTCACTCCTGCCTTCAGGGGGATGTGCTAGACAAGCTGTCAGGTTTCTCCCAACCCTATTTGCTACCATTTACTGTGAGCAACCACCACGTACAAGGGAGGTTCTGGCTGAGACTGGCTCTGCAGCTGCTGCTTTGGATGAGAGGAGCTGCTCCCAACCCCGCCGAGCTGGCAGGGACCCAAAGCCACCTCCCAGAAATGACAAATCCCTGTTCCTCACTCCTGCTGACTTCATTCAAATGGTGGATACTGTTCAAATTAGCAGCCACCTGCACTGCCAGGGAGACACAACACTCATGAGTGCATTTACCCAAGAGCTGCGCTTCCTGGTACATGATGCTAAATCCCGTTGCTCCAGGCATGCACCCTGTTGTTCTTTAGTGCCGCAGCAAAACGAAGCGTGCTCTGATTGCTTCCTTCCCTGGACGCCATGGGATGTGACGGCTGTGCTTTCCCCTGCACACTGGGGGCAAAATGTGGCAAGGTTTGAGATGTCTGCCCTGGCATCATGTGCTTCATTTATAGGGTTCTTGTAAATGGTTCAGCACTTCCTGCTCCCTGAAAAAACACAGCAGCCACACAAAAGTCCTCCTAGGTAAGGCTGAAGACAGAGTTAACCTACCTGGGTGAAATTTCACTTTAAATCTTGATGTAAGGATAACTACTCTGGTTAGCCATACAGGAACCTTGTTTGCCATGGTGTGTAGCAACAGGGTGAGGGGCAATGGTTTTAAGGTGGAGCAGAGTAGATTCAGATCAGATATTTGGAAGATATTCTTTACTATACAAGTGGTGAAACCCTGGCACAGGGCGCCCAGAGAGGTGGTGGAGGCCCCATCCCTGGAGACATTCAAGGTCAGGCTTGATGGGGCTCTGAGCAACCTGATCTTGCTAAAGATATCCCTGCTCACTGTAGGGGGGTTGGACTAGATGGCCTTTAAACGTCCCTTCCAACCCAATGCATTCTGTGATTCTATGAGTCTACGATTCCATGATTCTATGATTCTATACCTCCATCCTGAGACAAGGTTGGAAAAGGACTGCTATTACCTGTCCCCACCCTGCAGTTCCCAAACCCACCCAGTGATGAGTTGGGTTCATTGCTAATGACTGTACAATTTACCTGACCAATTCAGAGCTTGTAGTACAGCTCCATTAATATGCTTAATTTATTGTTATATTTCCTTCAGGTTAATGGTTTGAGAGTCCATCAGAGTTTAATCTCTGCAGTTATTACAAAGTGCTTGTTTCTTGTTAAAATGCAAAAAGGAGTCAACCGAAGAGATACATGGATGATAAACCAGCCAGAATAAATCTCTCTCCCAGGTGAGCTGAGGGGTTGTGGAAGAGGCGATGAACACTAACCATTTTAAGTACTACAGATACAGATGACGCAGGTCAGAAATGAGCAAACAAACCTCCTCCTACCTTCTTTGGGTAGTCAGAAAACCATAAGCAAGACTAGTTTACCCTCAACTCACTTCCCTGCAGGAAGAAGGCATGAGCTCCAAGCAAACAAGCAAGGATCATACTTTAAAGCGTGCATAGAAGCCACCTTGTTGTGCAAGAAATCCATGTCAGAGCATGTCCTACTTCTGTAGGTCACTGGTCACAAGCCCTGCATGGACTTGGAGGACACAGGCTGTTCCATATACCATGTGGTCACCAAACACTTCAACGACGACGCAAGGGCGAAACCACAGCAAGAAGAAAGCGAAAATGTGCCCTGATCCTCGGAGCATCTTCCTGCACAGATTCTCTCCTGGCAGGTGGGAGAAGGGACAAAAGTTTGGCATTCTGGTGACAGCTTATTTTTCCACTTCAAGGGATCTTGGCATCTCCTCTACATGGAAAAACCAAGGGACAGCAAGGGAAAAAAGCACCTAGGTGCGGGACCTCGTTGGCTTCACTCAGGGTGAGTGTGAAGAATAATGCGCATATAACAAAATGATGTAAGTTTGTGCAAAATAAGCAACAAATAAGCTATTTTTCTTGTGATATAAGCCATGTTGAATGGCCAAGCTTGCCTCTGCCTCCACCACCCACCCTGATCAGACCAGTCCTGCAACCCGCCATGTCTGCATCATTTGCACTGGCTGTCTTTGATAGTTATCTTCCTCCTTATGGGTATTTCTTTCTGGTTGTTGTACAAGGACTACAGCAACGCCCAGCCCTGTGCAGTTTCTATCCCTCAGCACACAAAGGAGAACATGTTCAGATGAATGAGCCATGCACCTGGGTATGTACAAAATTAATGTATTTAGTGCATCATGAGACTTGCCTGACATGCATACTCTCTCTAGAAAAAGACATCACATATAAAATACATAATTCCAGTAAGTGCAAACAAATGCATCCAAGACGTGCTGGAGTTTCAACTGGTTTTACTGGCTCAGAAAGACACACATTTCTGTGACTGGATGAGTGATGTGAGTGAAGACATCTCTGAGCTTGCCCTGTTCATACATTCTACCCATATCTGCTGATAGCCACTCCTAGAGATGGGACACGAGCATAAATGAAGGATCTTTATGTTTAAGCACTAAGGCCCCTCCTGAGTTCCTGTCTGCAAGGGGATTTGTAATTAAGGCAGTGGGAAATGGCTTGCTTCTGCAGGCTGACAATAGAACTGCTGTTCCACACGCTCCTGGCATAGGCAAGGCAAAAAGCAATGAGGGCATGATATAGGAAATTAGGACCCATCTTCCTTAGCCATGGGCAATCCTGACTGAGAGGTAGAGAAGATGATATTAGTAACCTCAAACATTAACAGCATGAATGTGGAGGCAGTCTGATCCTGCCAGTAGTTGAGGGCACTTTGCAAGAGATGCTTAAGCATTTAATAGGCTCTTGCCCAGGCTGAGCCACGGCAGACTGCGGCAGCATCAGGAGCCAAAGAGTTCCTGAATGAACTGAACCCATTATTCTCCGTGAAACAACCTCCCTCCTCCCAAGTTATCTCGTATCACCGGCTTGCTTCTGCAGCAGCAGCAGCAACTCTGTGCTCTTCTGGATCATGCAAGCCCTGTACACCGAGACGTCAAAGGGTCAGCCCCATCCGTCGCTCTGACACGGGGGACACGCACTTTGCACGGAGGCAGTGAGCTATGCTACAGCTGCTCTGCCCAGAGCCATTCAGAGGAGAAAAAAAAACAATGCTGTATTTCACGGTGCTGAGTATCTATCTGCAGATGCAGCATGAGTTGCAGTTAAATTGCAGCCCCGAGGCACAAGGCCAGTGCATTCCTCTGGAAGGCAAGTGGAGGGTGAAGGAGAGCACAGGGGCAGGGATGCTTAATTCATGATAAATTGACAAGGACTGTAGCTACCCACAGGTGGAACAAGAACCAGGAGGCATCTGCAGCAGTACCTGCCACCCTCCTGGGGTAAAATCTGAGCACACACTTAATAGAGACACACATTATAAGAGCTCTTTTCCTAAAATGCGCTATTTTATGGGAAACTCAAGAGGGAATTTCAAGCAAGATAATCCCTAGGGTAGAGGTCAGGTCAGAGAGGCTGAATAGACAGGACAAAGCAGAGCAAGAGTTATGCTGCTTTATATGTCCAAATCCCAGGTTGGATCACAGGATAGAGAAGAGTAGTGTTCTTATTTAACCCCTGGTAAATCTAATCCAAAGCAGAAGGTTGGCTGCAGCATAGCATGAGCTTAGAATTGTGGGGTAATAACAGATGTGTGTGGAATCTCCAAATTAGGGCCCCAAACAGGCGACAGACTGGAACAGCATGTTTGAGTTAAGCATGCACACATGTCCCACTGCAATGAGTAATGTTCAGTCATGTGTTGGACCATTTTGCCAAAGAAGAGCAACCAGAAGCAAGGCTGGAACAGGTTAGCAGAGCTGGGGCGAGTTTGGCATCACTGGGAGCCCAAGAAACATGAACCAGATAGAGGAGACTGAGGATACCTTTGTATGTGCGGCAGCGGTGGGGTAGGGAAGGAAAAAGTGCATTGATGAAGTTGCATAGAGGGTAGGTGACACACCTCAGAGCAGACAAAGGTGGGTTCCTTCATCATGTCTCTGTACCACAAGGGTTTTTTTTTTCAAATCCTGGCTTCCCCATGCAGCCAGCCACCAATGCAAACCACCTCAGCCCTGGTTTATCAAATATTTGTCTGGCAGAAGTGTTCAGTTTTAAGGACACAAACGTACAGCACTGGAGCATTATTCTTCTGGGAGGTGGGTCAAGGAAGCTCCTGTAACACTCTGTGCACAGCAAAGTCAGGCTTCTTGCTATGTGACATGCTTCAGCCCGAAGGCTCCTGCAGCAGACACTGAATATTTATGAGCGTAAGACAAGGATCAGTACACCTACAAGATACAAGTTGCAAGTTGGAGAAAGAAAAGATAGAAAAAGCAAATGGTTGGAGTGGGGCTGGAGTATCAGTTTGGGATGTGCCAACCTGCAGAGAGCAGGAGGCAATCAGAGCCAGGGAGCTGCAAGGCCATTTATCTGCTGGCTGTTCTCGAAAAGGCATGTAGTTCGTGGTACACGTACGAGCCATAAATTGCTCCTGCTAACACAGCTGTGCACGATAGGAGGGGGCCCCAGGCTGGCGACCCTCCAAAGGATGTCTTCTCAACTCAGACACAAGGGAGATGTGTTGGCGTTTAGCTTCACACATCTCAAAATTAGTGTTAACAAAGAGCCTTCTCTAGGCTCCCATACGGTGCAATGGAGACAGGCAGCTCTTGAAGGTGTTTCATCCCATCAGCTCTATGCACCTACTTTTGAACAGGATGAACCACCTGGTGACTGAAAACGGAGTCCAGCCAGCCAATTCAGCCTCAGCCCAGAGCTTTTCGTTGCCGCTGATGTTTGCTGTGGGAGGGAAAAATGGACTGGATTTGAAGAGCCTCGGTAAAGATGATGGGATGGGAGAGGGCTGGTATGACCTGTTGGGTTAGATACTTGCTCTACAGAACTCCTTGGAGAAGTGCTGCATTCTGTAAGGGAACCAGTTGTGATCCACTTCAATTTACAGGTGACTAGAGACATCACCTAAGGCAGAGCAGGGCTTCAAACCCTACCTCTAACTTGTTTGGTGTGGGATGAGGTTTGGTAAGTTCACTCCTTTGCCCAGCTTCTCCCAAGAAAGCCAGCACAGACACAGCCCAGGCTGCCTCCAGGTAATTCCTAGCACGTGGAAGCATGAAGTCTGTCCCCATGTGTTGCCTGATCTAGTCGAGAGGTGGCATCCCTGGCGGCAGGGAGGCTGGATTAAAATGATCTCTAAGGTCCCTTCCAGCTTAGGCCATTCTATGATTCTATGAAGCCTCTTGACTGCACAACCAGAGCCCTCCAGGTGGTGTCCACTTTCCCTGCTTGAACAGCCACTTCCTACGTCCCCTCAGCCTCCAACCTTGGCATCTTCAGGATCTTGGCTGGGCACGCCAAGCGCCGTGAAGCCGGTGCCTTTCCCGTCTTGATGGAGCCCCAGTTTGCTGCGAGAGGAGGGAGAATGTGGGAAGGGGGACTTGGCTCCAACACAAACCCAGCCACCAGCCAGGAAAGCGTTGGCTCCCTTTCCTACCTCAAGATGCCACTTTGATTTTGTTCCCTGCTGGCTGGAAATCTCCTGCTAGATGGGGAGTTTGCAGCATCCGAGAGGCACCGTATCCTTCTTGCCCTCTGGGATTTTCTGCTGGGGAAGAGGCAGAGTACCAACAGGCGAGAGTTCAGCCTCCCTGGGAAAGTTGTCAATGTTGTCTGCCTTGAACAAAGGGTTATTTTAAGCCCCACTTGTGACTGCCTTTGTGATTTCCCTGACATCAGGGCAGACCAACAGGCTGCTAGAAACCCTAAGAGCGAGGAGGCATGGCTTCCCCTCCAGAGGTTGGAGCATAGTGGCTGTTCCCCTACCTGCTCCCAGAAGATTATCCCTGCTGCAGGGTCCAAAATCCTTCCAAAGACCCAAAAGTGTGTAACCAAGGGGTTAGGGGAATAGGCTGGACTAAAATGGGTCACTCTTTGGTGCAGAGATATGATAGTATGCATGGTGGTCTCCCATGCAGATCACCTGCCTGATATATGGCTTGAATCCATGTCTAGCATCCCAGTAACTCACCCGGTCTGGGATGCTTTCAGCATCTAAAGAACCTTGGCCAGTGATAAGACACTGAGATAAATGGTGCTTATATCTACAAGCAGCCTAAAAAGCATCTTGACTGGCTGTTTGCTTGAGCCTGGAGAATTGCAGGGCCTGAGTTTTAAACTCCTGCAGCCCCAAGGAAGAACATGACTGGAACGAGCCTCTGGCTCAGCTGTCTTGTACCAGCCCCATCCGCAAATGAAAAAAAAAAAAAAAAAGGAGCCCCTGGCCCCGCTTTCGTGTACCAGCCCCATCAGCAAATGAAAAAAAAAAAAAAATATATATTTATTTATTTATTTTTAATCTAAAAGACTATTCTATTTGAAGTTCGCTGGTTCACAAGGAAAGGTCTTACTTTTCCTCGTGATATTTCTAGAATTATTACTTTTCCAGAATATCTGTACCAGTCTCTCATTTACCCACTGGCAGGTATTTTGCAGCTAGATAACCCTGTCTCAGGATTTCTGCTACAACTGCAATTTCTGCATTTCCTAAAGACTGTGCAACTAAGAATGACCAAAGGATTCCTGGAGAAAAGAGCTGGTATTCCTTGGCTTGGGTCAGCCATGGGACAGTTGCTATATAACATCCTCGTGTCTGTATCTCTCCATTCATGTCCCATGTATAATAAAGGCAATAAAATGATAGAAAGAAAGAACTCATAAGGGTCTGTCCTGAGGCTCCAGCGTCACAGCCTGACCCAACATCAGCCCCACATCCCACAGCAAATGGCCTTGGATAACCCCTGCTCTCTTCCCAGCCAGCCAGCAGCCTAAAGCTCCTGAGAAACGGCACCTAGGAGAGAAAGTGGCTGCAGTCAGGATTTGACACCTGGTATTTCTTTTTTCTGGAAGGTAGTGAAATATCTCAGCGACACGGGTAGGAAGAGCAGAGCACATCTGTGCATGTTTTAGGATGTCCCACCTTTGTTTTAACACTGTGCCGCACTCGTAATTATTCTGAACTCTCCTGCTGGTTAATAAGGAAAGTCAGAACATTTTGGCAAGATCAGGTTGAGAAAGTCTTGTGTTGGGAATGACTTCTCAAAGAAGAAAAATGGCTGAGCTCAAGAGTCAAGATCAGATGAGGAATCGAGTGCCAGGATCTTTACTGGACACCAGCTCCACAGGGAGCACATCAGCCAGAGGTTTAGGCCAGAAGCACTTACCCAACACCACTGGTTACCCAGCACCATTGGCGGTCAAAACGAACAGCGAGGAATTACCAGACGCTGGGGTTCAGTTCTTGGGCCCCACCTTGGGACATTGCTGCCCAACTGGTTACCAGTTAATACAGGTCTTTATCTCTGGGGCCACTCCTTTTTTTGATATCAACTTCTCCAGGCTGACAGCTCTCCATATCTTTGAATATGTACAACTTTCTCAGCGGGGTGCAGATGCCCACTGTTATATGGTCAAGTCAGAGACTGTCTTCTTAGGAATGCAGTGGCTCCTGAGTTCTCTAGTTTCTGGTTTAATACAGAAAGTAGGAAGCAATCAGCTCAGGATCACCACATCTCCATCGAGATACCTGATACATACTTTCCTACATGTGGAAAACCAACTCTGTGATACACCCCTAAACTGAATGACATCTTAGAAATAATAAATGCACTGCACTCTGACTACAATACCTACCTTTGTCTCTGATGGGTCAAATACTGCTGCTGGAGGGCTGGATAACTGTACAGATGGTAAGCCCTGGGTCACTCACATCACTACGATTAAAACCTTGTGCTTCACAGTACCCGTTGTGATTACAGGTGACAGAAGATTTGCATAAACACACAGCATATGACCACTATACTGCATTTAGTCTCATTCTCACTGGGTTTTGTTTGCTTCTCCCAAACCACAGAGATCCCAGTTGTGCACATCACAGAAACTCAGACAGATTTGCTGATGTTGCAAAAAGAAAAAAAGACCTGCAGCCTTCACAGGCCAATGGTGACTGTCAGAAAGGCAACGGTGAACCTAGAGTAGCTGTGCTCTAGGTTGCTTATCCATGAGGCATATATGAAATGCAAGCACTCATATTTGTTGAACCTTGCAGCCCAAGGAGCTGAGGTTGTGTCCAATACCAGTAAGATAACTTCCTAAGGTAAACCTAGCACCAACTGCAGAAAGGACCCCAGATATAAAGCTGCTTCTACCCTCACCGGGTACAACTCGTTTCCATTCTGCTTGGCCTCCCCACACCCTCAGGAGGGGGCAAGAGGCTACTCTGTCCATCAGGCTGACAGGAGTGGCAGTGAAATTTCACGCCTGCCCTCGGCTCTTCAGCTCGAGGGCAGTAAGATGTAAAAGAGCTACTTCCAACATGTTCCCTTCCATCCAGCAACCAGCCAGCAGAGAGCAGAGAGCACAGCCAGGTCTAACAACCCTTTCCCGCTGTTGTGGGGACAAGACAGGACTTACCTGCTTTTAAATTCAAGGCTGTGGAAGTCCTGCTGCAGCTCACCTGGAAGGGGTCTGGTTTGAAAAGCCAAGCCTGGCTGCTTTAAGCAGCATGCTGATGGCAGGAGGATTGCAAACAGGGAGAGACTAAAATGGGGCTGGGGGTGCAGGAGTTGGGTGGTGAGAATAAGGAGGACTCTGACAGAGAAAGGAACCACAGGGTGGTAAGCAAGAAACCATGACACCTGCCTTTGCCCTCCTGGCTGGAAGCATCTTCACCCTTTCTCTCTGCCTCTTCACCTCCTTTGGGTTTTGCTCACTGGTCATCCTCCCTCAGTCTCCAACCACGTGGCAAAGCCAGAGGATCACAGTAACTGCAATCCATGTGGCTCCTGGTCTCATGACCCACTTGGAGCTCCTCCCTCTTAGATCCAGTCTTAGCTTCTTCTTGGCTGGGGGTGGATCACTGATTTGTCAGCCAGTTCTGACAGCTGTACACCTCAGCAGCATCAAGCTAAAAGACTGGTGATGCACCTGCTGAGCTCTGTGTTGTCTCTGCAATAAGGAAAGCAAGCTAGCAAACCTCAACAACTCAGAGCCACCTCCAGAGGTGGACTTCATACCTTGCTCTGCTTTTTTCCCCTCACACCTACGTGCTTCGCTCCTGATCAGCAGGGCTTTCCGTTCTTTCAGTTCTGGGTCTCTCTTACCACCCTCCTGCTCCTTTTCCTACTTCGTTCCTGCTCCTCACCACCATGGGAAGGACACATAAGCAGGTCTTCCCCAACGTATTCCAGCCACAGGGATGCCGTGCCTTTTGGCAGGTTGTGAGAAGGGCTGATGGCAGAGAAGATGCCAACTCATTCATTTAGGGAAGGAGACATGGCCCACATCATTTCCAGTTGGGGGTGTGGGGTGCAAAGTGCCAACCTCCATAACTTACCCCACGACCCCCAGGGATGGGGAATACCTGACCCTTGGGGCTTCCTTCTGGAGGGACTGGCCAAGCCCTCGCCTAGCTGGCAGTGGTGGGAGCTGAGTCTTTTCTGATATGTGGTGACAGAAGCTGCCCCACGAGCATCCAGCTCTCCTCCATGCGTTAATAAGCAGCTTTGTTCTGCATCACCTAACTATATAATAGCAGCAGGAGTTTATATGGTCACAAATTAATAGCGCAGGAGAGCAATCAGCACAGAATGAGATACGTCCTAATCCACTGGCTGGGAGGGCACGGGAAGATGAATGCTGGGTGCTTGCTGCAGCCTCTCAACCCTGCCAGCTGGGCTGGGCTGCCACCACTAACAAGGTGCTTTCCCCTGCCAAGGAAAACAGAGTCACTGGCACCCTAACCCGTTTCAGATGCAGAGGCACTCTCTGCTCTTGGCTGCCTCAGGAACCCCAGTCAGGAAAGATGTTTTTGCACTTGTCATTTCTCAAGGAGGGTGGAATGTCTGTCCCAGCTGCTTCAGCTGAAATCCAGTCTTTATGTAATCAAATGTGACCTCTAGCTGTCTGTGTTTAAGGCTGCCACCGCTGTGATATCATTCATATGGTTAGGACTAAGTCATCCATCTCCTCAACTATAAATACCTTATAATCATCCCGAAGGACCTGCAGTACTACTTCGTAGATGAAGATTCCTGGAGGAAAGGGTGGCTCGGCTGTAAGCATCACTTCACTCCCGAAATGCAGCTGCCGCTTAGTGCAGAGTGTATAGCAGATTTTTAACAGCTTCTGGTGACTCTGACCAGCAGAAACACCGGAGAAATTGCCAAAAAGGATGGAGAGCCACCCCCACCCAATCTGCACCCTGGATAATGGCAACTGTGTTAATATAAGCACTTTTGCTATGTCCAGGCTGAGTCTGTGTGTTCATCCCATCCGTGCTATTTTAGACAACAGCAGCCACTCCTGCCAGGCTCTGCAACGTGAGGTGGAAGAAAGATCAGAGCAGGCACAAAGCCCTTGAAATAGGAGGTTTCTGCAAGAACCCCAAACTGCCGACTCTCATATTACACAGTGTGATGTTAATTCAACAATTAATGCTCAGGCTGATAATGGCTGGTCTCACCTCCTCCCAAGCTGCACCTGCTCCCCCTCCCAACCCTGCACTCCCCAGGAATTCACAATGAGGTGAGACTGCAGCAGCCGCAGCGTGCAGCGGCTCCGCTTTCACAGCCCTTGTGTGTTCGGGACAGAAGTCTCCAAGTTTGGGTGAGATGTGCATTAACACAAGCGCAGTCGCCTCATCTGGAGTGTGTGACAGCAGCAGCTTCGCGAACACACTTCATTCATAGACACCGCTCTCAGGCGCCAGACACCTCTGCTAACTAGGATCTGCTGGCACGTCTTGTCTTTAAAGTAATTTCCTCCTCCACCTCCTCCTCCCACAATTGCTGGGGGAGCTTTGGAGGGCCCCACGGGAGGGGAAGCACCTCTCAAGCAGGGAATCTCTGAGCATCCTCCCTGCCTGCACAGAGGGAGAGATGCAACGTGGGAGTCACCGCCTTCAGCCACCATCGCAAAGGGAGGCTGATTTATTTGTTGGCTGGTGGATTGGAGTTGGTTTTTTTTTTTTTTGTTTTGTTGGAGAGGGGAAGAGATTGCACTGCAAGTAAATAAGTCACATCTTGTTTTTCCTGTGCAGTTGCAAAGAAACCAGAGAATTGCAACTATCCTCCAGGGTGGTTTAGCTACCACATTTGATACAAGTGCAAGGACCCTCTTCCAAGGGTGCAACGTGCTTTTCAAAGCATGTGGATGGACACAGGGGCTGGATTTTGGCTCATGACAGTGTCAATCTGCAAAGATATCTCCACCTTTCTTGTGTTTTAAACCTCAGACCGTAGTACAGCCCAAACCACCTGCTTGGGATTCAGGATTCTATGGCATCCTGGGCCACTAGGGAGGTATTGGAGGGCATGGTAAAGGGTGGTCATGATGTCATGTCGGTGAGATTCCAGTAAAACTGGGCTTGGAGACTCCAGCCTTTCCTCACAGGGTTCTGGCACCATCCCAGGCTTGGGGAAAACCTGAGTGGCACTGGACAGTAGCGGTCAGGGTGGAACCCAGACAGGACACTGTGTTCTCCCTTGGCTTCCAGATGCAGAGCCAGTGGTGGTGGGAACTGCAAGGTGCTGTCCCAGTGGATGGGTGACATTTCTTTGCCAGCAGGGGCAGAGCAGAAGGAGACCACTGGCAGCAAAATAGAACTTAGCTCTACTGATAATGGACAAAACTCCTTCAGAAGAGGAGCAGCCCTGTGCACACCCTCCCCCAAAAGCCCTCTCTCCAACCTGTTGCAGCTCTAGTAGATCCCATAGGACATCGGATGAGCTCTGCTCTCCCCTGTCAGCCCCTTCCTCGAAGCCTGTTTAAGGTCCAAAAGCTCTGCTAATAAAGGAAACCCAGAAAATCATGTTCTGGCAAAATGATCCTCTGCTCTCCATGTCTCCCTACCACTTTAACCTCTGTTTCTTTGCATGCGGCTTAATTAGATTCATTAGCAATACAAAGGAGAATGCTAATGGCTTTGCTTTGTTGGGAGTGATAGTTATTTGCCTCCCTGGGTGTTTGCAGGTTAGAGCATGGTTGCAGGAGCTGCTTCTGGACCTGTTCAAATTCACCAGGACCAAAATAGATCTGCTTAGGAGTGCTCCAAGGATTTGCCCCAGAGAGCCTGATCTCTGGTCAAGGAGCGAAGGCAACAGGTCCTTCAGTCCAAGGACATGCCGGGAAAGCAGTGGGTCGATCTACAGCCAGGGAAGGTGGTGAGTACCTGCTTGTGGCTTTGGTGCCTGGCTTACCCACCCTTGGAGATAACCAAGGAGGACACGGCAAAACAAGCTGCTTTCCACCCTCCACTTTTATACCCTGCTAAGAGCTCACAGCAGTCATAGCATTGTAATGCTGGATAACACGCGATGGAAAAGCTGCAGCAGTGTGGCTGCGGGGCACCAGCATTAGTGTTCCTGTCAGGTTCCCGCAGCTCCGGCGGAGTTTTCAGTTAAATGGCAAAATAAGAAAAACACACAAGAGACTGCACGGGGAGAATAAAGCTTATTCCCAGCCTGGCCCAAGAGGCTCACTGTTGTGCACAGAAACAGGCTGGGGCACTGGAGAGCTTCTGCCTATACGTGCACACAAACTCCTGCTTGCAAATGCACAAGACTGAACACAGCCCTCTGCAAACTCAAAGGTGCAGATTTACACCTCGTGCCCGAGGACGGTCGCATGTTAAGAACAGCAATAGCACAGACTACACACGCACACAGAGCTGCACTTAGCATCCTGCTTCTTTTAACCTCTAGGACACAAAGGTGGTCTGGGCAACATGGTCTGCTGCTGCATTCTGTATGTCGCTACCCAGTCTTTTACAGTTACTACAATTTCTGAAAAAAAGCCCAGAAGAAAGTAATATTTCAATATCCAGAAAAAATATCAAAAGGGTTTTTTATTAGTAAACTCTTTTAATCACAGAACAGTTTCAGCTGGGAGAGACCTTCCAGATCATCGAGTCCAACCTTTTCCTATCCCTATGACCACCACTAAGCCATGTCCTTCAAGGCAACATCAGCCCTTCTCTTAAAAACCTCCAGGGATGGTGACTCAACCCTCTCCCTGGGCAGGCTGTGCCAGTGTCTGACAACCCTCTCAGTAAAGAAATTCTTCCTAATACCCAAACTGAACCTCCCCTGGAGCAACGTAAGGCCATTTCCGCTTGTCCTAGCACTCGCCACTAGGGAGAACAGACCAACCCCCATCTCGATAAAATCTCATTTCAAGTAGTTGTAGAGAGCAAGAAGGTCTCCCCACTTCTCCAGGCTAAACAGCCCCAGCTCCCTCAGCCGTTCCTCACAGGACACGTGCTCCAAATTCTTCACCCACTTGGCAGCCCAACTCTGTGCCCTCTCCAGCACCTCAATGTCCCTCTTGGAGTGAGGAGCCCAAAACTGGACACAGGACTCGAGGTGTGGCCTCACCAAAGCTGAACAGAGGGCAATGATCACCTCCCTGCTCCTGTGGGATGTCCCTCTCAATGGCAGGGGGTTTGGAACTAGATGATCTTTAAGGTCCCTTCCAGCCCTGACAATTCTATGATTCTCTGTGTGCTCTCCACAAATATCCGCACACATTATACGTGCTTTCACAGACTCCCCATGAACACTAGCACATGGAGTTGCATTGGAGTTACAGATATGCAGATACATAAACATCTCAAGTTCTTCTCTGTCTTCAGCCACTATTGTCCACATATAATCATATAATTTTTTAGGTTGGAAAAAACCATTAAGATCATGGAGTCCAGCAGCTAACAACAGTGACAAGTCCACCACTCAACCATGCCCCTTTACATCTACACATCTTTTAAGTACTTACAGGGATGGGGACTTCATCACTGTGCTGGGCAGCTTCTTCCAGTGTTTGACAACCCTTTCAATGACTAACACCCAATCTAAAGCCCACTAGTGCAATGTGAGGCCATTTTCTGTAGTCCTATCACTTGTTACTTGAGAGAACCACCACACCACTACAACCCCCTTTCAGGAGTACATAAGTGTATTGCTTGCCTTGCCCAGCGAAACTCAAGGCAGCACTACCCACCCAGGTAAAGCACAAACCTTGTTTACTTCAGCATGTCCACAAGTGAACCCATGCACAGAAATAGCCCAAAATATACCCAAAAGCGCTTGATTTCACGTGCAAGTCTCCAAGCCTTTGCACCCACTGTGGGTTCCCCACTGCGGGTTCCCCACTGCCATGTTTAGCTGTGCAGTAGGTCACCTTGGTGGTACAGTGTGAAATCAGCTGCTTCCCTTCACCTCCCCTTGAGGGGTCTTGACACTCAGTCTCTGAGGGGTGGGTGTCAAGAGGAAGGGGACAATCTCTTCTCAGTGGTGCCCAGCAATAGAACAAGAAATAATGGGTTCAAGATAAAGCATAGGAAGTTCCACCTCAACATGAGGAGAAACTTCTTCCCTATGAGGGTGCTGGAGCCCTGGCCCAGGCTGCCCAGGGAGGGTGCGGAGTCTCCTGCTCTGGAGACTTTCAAAACCCACCTGGACGCGTTCCTGTGTGGCTGCCCTGGGTGATCCTGCTTTGGCAGAGGGGTTGGACTAGATGATCTCTAGAGGTCCCTTCCAAGCCCTAACATTCTATGATTCTATGATTGATGCTACAGCATCACATTCTAACAGCAACCTCATCATTGTGGGTGTGCACTGGTGCAAAAGAGCCTTTGACACCCAATTTCTCTTCAAGCTATCCTCATCTATGCAGATATGTGAACCGGGTTCACAACACAAATGAAGCAAATAACAGCAACCTCATCATTGTGGGTGTGCACTCATGCAAAAGAGCCTTTGACATCCAATTTCTCTTCAGGCCATCCTCATCTATCCAGATATTGAACTGGGTTCACAACACAAATGAAGCAAGTCAGTGAGCATTCCCTCCAGAGCCTGCATTTTAGCTGGGTAGAGATCTCCCAATACAACAGAATCAGAGCAGTTGAGGTTAGAGGCACTTCTGGAGATCGTCTAGTCCAACGCCTTGCCTGCATCAGGGTCAACTGTGGCAGGTTGCTCAGGACAACCTTGCCTACACCAAGGTCAACTGCAGCAGGTTGCTCAGGGCATTGTATGAATCTCTCAAAACATGGAGAATCCAGGAACACTCTGGTCAATCTATTCCAGTGTTCAATCACTCTTACAGTAGAAAAGTTTTACAGTGAGAAAGTTTTTTTTCACAGCTAGCAAGGCCCAGACACAAGAGTCAAGCAGGGTGAGCCAAAGTGATGATTGATGTGCAGATCTAATCAAGAGGAGTCAGACCAATTGACCAAATGTAAATGCATTGGTAAGTTCCCAAATGAGGCAGCATTGACTGAAATGACAATTAAACCCAAATACAGTTGCAGCTGGGGAATTATAAATGTTAACACTACATATTCTATATAAATTTATAGTGAACATCATTAAACTGCTCCAATGTTTTCCAGCATGAGAAGGCTTGAAAACACCAAGAGTAGCGAGGGAAATGGCCCAGCCACACAGAGTGCACAGACTTCAGCAAGACAAGCAAAATAAGTGCTTTTTGTTTGGATGCTTTGTTTGACTTCATGCAGTTAACATGATGAAACACCTTTTAGCACCTAGTGCAGATGCAGTTTAACACCTCCAAGGTGGTATTAGCAGGTCACAGGATACCCCAAGAGGGAGCAGCACGTGTGGGCACAAAAGCATGTGCACACATGCCTCTGCAGAGAAAATGCTGAAAGAAGGCTCAGGCGACAAATGAAATCTCCATTTAAGAGGAAATTCATGGCATTTATTTCCTTCTGTTTCCATGGCACTCCAAGGACTGAAGCTGGGAGCCTGAGGACATACCTCTACACCAGCATCCCCCATTTGTCCCCGTGTGATGCCCATCAGGTGTCATCGTGGGGCATGTGAGCTGAATCTGTATTAGGCAAAACTTAACCAGAAGCTGAGAACACGCCGAATAGGCACCAACCAACAGCAGGGAATGGGTTACCCTTCACTCAGATTGCAGTCACAGAAAAATTTTTGGAAAATATAGGGTGAACTTGTAGACAGGTGAGGGGGGAGAAAGGCAACAGTTGGGGTCAGCATCTCCTCTGATGCTACCCTGCCCCTTGCTGAGGGGCACATCTGCCCTGTGACTGTGCATCTGTGCGTGCAGCTGTCACGCCAGCCCCAGTGCCTCCTTGCCATGTGTCCCCAGATATGTTTCACACATCGTGTTGCCCCAGACTGGAGAAGTCTGCTCTGACTGGTTTTGAAATTCAACTCTCCGCAGCATTTATCACCATTAAGGGGACCCTCCACAGTGAAAGAAATAAGGGCTGGGGCCATGCTTGTGCCTTGTGGGACCACACACTGTGTTGTCAGCCCTCCTGCCTCCTGAATCTCCTCAGGGCGATGTTGCTGGATTTCTTGTACGAGGGCAGATGCTCAGGGGGGTCTGTGTTGTCTGGAGGTACGGGAGCACAGGAGCACTGCTAGGCTGTTGAGCAACAGGTCAAATTGGGAGCTGCAAACCCTAGCTCCTCTGTTACCTCTCAACTAGAGTATAAAACAGACACTTCTGCTGTCACCAAATGACCCGGCAGAGCTTGGGTTGGTGCGTATATATATACTCTTGCTACCAAACCGCAGCGATTGCCTCAACTCTGCCTACTGAGGATGGTTCTTGATAGGTGTTAAACCTTGAAGCAGGTCTGGTCTTGACCTTGAGACAACACAATTTGGCTCAGACTGAAATCACAAGGGACAAATTTGTTGGAAATTAAACAACATGGTCACTCAAGGGCCAGAGATGGTATTTCACATCCTACCACAGAGATAACCTGCAGACTGCCTGCAGCAGCGCTCAACATCCCGGCTCCAGCAAATGAGATAAGAAGACACAGCAGTCTGAGGTAATGCCAAGAAACACACTCCAGCCTTCCAGCTCGCTCGTATGACCAACAGCCCAGAAGATGCTTTAGACCCTCTCTGGAAGCTGGCTGTGGAGTCAGTAAAGCACAGACGAAACACTGACGGTCTGCCACCTCCCTTTATCATGCACAAAATGCTCCTATGGGTTGCTGACAGGTCTGGTGATACGCAGCACGAACTCCGTGTCGAGTGAGCAGCTCAACCCCTGTGTCAGCAACCTGGCTGGGGTGCTCTGGAGACCACCTCTGCGGCTGCAGCGGGGACCCACGGGACAAACTCCACTGGCACCGGCACAAGAGATGATAGACGACTGCACCCAGGGATTTCTGCGTGCAACAGTCCATGGATAAATGCATGGGCACGTTGGTAACCGGGCTGAACCCTGCTCTGGGCCATGTCAATGAACTCAGGGCTGTTCATCAGCCCTGTCATAATGATTATGCTTTAGTGGCATTACACTCACCTTTAAGAGCCCAAAGAAGAGCCTGAGGCCCACTGTGCTGGGTGCTGTCCCAACACCAAACCAAAAGGCAGAACTACTGTTTAGGATCGCCCTGTTCAGTCCAAGTTCCCTGGCAGGCAATGCACTGCTGCCTACTCCTGACACAGAGCAAGGTGAAACCCAGTATGCTCATATTTTCCTGGAAGCATTTCCCAGAGAAGTTGTGGATCACAGAATGTCAGGGGTTGGAAAGGAC
>NW_009734756.1:0-33752 GCF_000703405.1 Apaloderma vittatum | reverse complement strand
CACTACATGCCCTTGTAAAAAGTCCCTCCCCTTTCTTTCCTATAGACCCCTTTAAGTACTGGAAGGCCCCTGTAAGGTCTCCCTGGAGCCTTCTCCAGGCTGAACAGTCCCAACGCTCTTAGCCTGTCCTCACAGAGGTGTGCAGGCCCAACATCGTCTTCATGGCCCTCCTCTGGGCTTGCTTCAGCAGGTCACAGAATCACAGAATTGTTGAGGCTGGGAAAGACCGCGGAGAGCATCAAGTCCAGCCTATGAAGCATCCTGGAACAAAGTGTAGGGGTCTTGTCTGTACTAAAAAGCCTCTTAATGGCCCTAAACAGACTCACCTTGGCCCTCTATCACATGTCCCCCCATTGGCTTAGAAGCCCCATTTCAGCTCAGCCTTCAGTCCCTGCCTGAGCTGCAGCAGCAGCAGGTCTCTAGCTCAGCCTGCCCATGGACTCCATTAATCCCGATCCTGACCCACGGTCTGACCCACCTGACTACACCCTCCCTTCAGGCAGTTGTAGAGAGCGATAAGATCCATGTGCTTTCTGCGTTGGGGGCCTCAGAGCTGAACATGGAACTGCAGGCGGGGTCTCATGAGAGCAGAGCAGACGGGCAGAGTCCCCTCCCTCGACCTTCTCGCCATGCTTCTCTTGATGCAGCCCAGGATGCAATTGGCATTTTGGTTTGTGAGGACACATCGTCAGCTCACATTCAGTTTTTCATCCACCAACATGCCCCAAGCCCTTCACAGGGCTGCTCTCAATCCCTTCATCCCCCAGCCTGTGTTGATACCTGGGGCATTTCAGTGTCTTGCTGAGACCACCCTGTACCAACAGGCCTGGCTGCCACCCAGTTCTGAGACATGTGGTAGTCCTCCTGACCTAACCTCTGCTGTTACACAGCTGGATCAACCCCATTTAGTGGATATTCAGTACACATAACACAAGTGCACACATTGGGAGTAAGAAACCAGTTTTGTGTTAGTTCCCTGTGAAACATTGGCAGAGCAGCTTCAAAGGCTTTTGTCCTTTTTGTTCCTTTTGTCCCTTTTTACAGGGCTGCAAGGACAACAGCCTTAGTTTCTAGAAAGAAACTAAACAAGTCAGTGGGAAATGTTATTGACCAATTCCTGTCAGACTCCGTGCTTTGCTGCAGTTGTCCTGTCCTTTGTTGTCGGGCTTTGTCTTGCTTGGTGTCATCGACAAATATTGGACTGTTATTCACCTCACCAAAATTTTTTATACCTCTTCTCCATTAAAATATTGATGCAATGAAAAGAATAGCCATTGGATCAGGAGTAGCAGTAGAAAGAAGGCCTCAGAAATGTCCTTTTCAAGTTAAAATATATTTAATGTACCAACATAATGTGAAGAATTATGTAAGAATATAGTAATTGATACCATTTTATAATTCTAACAATAATAAAATAATATTGAAATTGTTACAAATTTTGCTGTATTAAGAAACACTGTAATATTTTTACCCAGGTAGGTTAAATCTTACCTTAGGGTTCAGATGCAGAACTGCAAGGACGTGATGGCCCCAGCGCACCTGCAGGCAGGATGCTCAGCATAGAATCATAGAATCATTAAGGTTGGAAAAGACCTTTAAGATTGTCAAGTCCAACCATCAAGCCAACACTACCATGACCACTAAACCATGTCCCAAAATGTCCCATCTACACATATTTTGAACACCTCCAGAGATGGTGACTTCACCGCTTTCCTGGGCAGCCCATTCCAATGTTTCACCACTCTTTCAGTAAATAATTTTTTTCCTAATATCCAATCTAGACCTCCCCTAGTGCAACTTGAGCCCATTTCCTCTCATCCTATCTCTTGTTACTTGTGAGGAGAGACCAACATTCACCTCACTACAACCTCCTTTCATGTAGTTGTCGAGAACAGTAAGGTCTCCCCTCAGCCTCCGTTTCTCCGGGCTAAACAATCACAGTTCCCTCAGGTGGTCCTCATGAGACTTGCTCTCCAGACCCCTGACTGACTTTGTTGAACATGAGGTCAGTGAGGCTCTGCTCCAGAGCCTTTCTTATAAAGTCTTAACTTAGTAAACAATCAAATAAGTCTATAGAGTTTTACTCGTGTTCCTGCATCTCCTCTGATACTGTGTGTGTTTCCTACTTTAGATTAGTTGTACTCTTTTTACTCTTTAGCTGGCATAGTCAAACAATATTTTGAGCCTAGAAGTTAAATAAAGGTGTAGAGAGTCAGTAGACACTGCAGTGGTATGTACAGTAGGAATTAATAGCTGGAATACTGTGAAGAGTGTTTAAACCAAATTTTAAGGTTTCAGATGTTCTTTATATGGTGTAACTGTGGTTATCATTTAACTCCCGTATATTTAAGCATACCGGTGCTAGTGCTTCAGTTGCTATTCAGAGGGGCTTTGCAACATGACAGTATGTGTATGTCACCTGTGCCCTTTACAGCATGAAGAGCACAGCAGCTGCCCATTTCAGCACCCTGTCAGAAAAAGAAAAAAAAGGGATTTCACAGCGAGAAGGATTCCACCTCTTAAGAGCTGCCTCATGACAAGCTGAGTATCATGAAAGATGGGCTTTAATGACAGCGCTATCTGAAAGGTTTCCTGCTTCCTGGCTGCCCCATACACATATTTCCCCTCACACCACACCCTCAGCTGTGCTGTTTGGGGAGCAACAGAGTGAACCGAATCAGGGAATCAATCTAGGTTAAAAATAGTCTTGTTTCTGTTTTGCCAGGAGTTTTAACCTGGATCAGTTCACCAATCCATTCTTTTGGAGGTGTCAAGAACTGAGGGAAGAACCACATACCCTAAATCCACTGGGGAATGAAAGTACACCCTCTGTCACTGGTGGATCAGGAATCTGTGGCTGGTTTTTAAAAGGGAGTACAAGGGCTGGGACAAATGTATAAGATCTGTGCTGCCCAAGACAAGTCTTTTTTTTTCTCCCCCCCACTCCACCATTCATAAGCCTCATTTCTATTTTTGTTTTGTCAATTTACAGTAGCAAGGCTTGGTATTTGATTTCAGCTGGGGGAGAGAGCATTGAGGAGGGAGAAGGCACAAAGGCCCTCTCTAAAAGTAGATTAAACTATTTATTTAATATATTTAATAAGATTTAATGCTAGGAAGCTTAATAGTTTACTTCATATTCCTTGATTCTTGTGTGGTGACACTTCCCACTGAGCTGTCCTTCTGGGTCACACTGCTATGAACTCTGATGTATTTCAGATAATACAGATAATTCAGATAATCCTTGGTCAACGGATTAGGTCACATTTAGGAGATGGGTTCCTCTCTGGAATGTTGTATGAACACTTGTGTACAGTCACACAGTGGAAGAGGAATTACAATGGCAGTGTTTTGCTGAACTGCACGTCCTTTGGAGAAACTCTGAGCAGGTAATCTCTGACCTGCTTCTCAACCCCACCTGATGAGCCAATTTAAGCAGGATTCTAAGGCAGGAGAAGGAATCCATGAGGACTGGTATCCAGGCTGCAGTGGACTGTTAGACAAGCCAGCCATGTGAAGTTCATATTTAATGCATGAGACTCATCAGCTCTCCCATCACTTTCATCAGTCACCTCTGTTACCAACAAAGCAGAGGATACATTCTACAGTACAGATGGAGAGAATATTTAAAATACTGTGTTTAAAGAAGTACTTAAGATTTAAGTTTGGGGTTTTTTTCATTTTCAGTGTATCTACAGAAATAATTATTTAATAATTAGCTAGTGGTGGTTATAGAAAACTGTTTTTTATTGTAAATAGTTCTACAGATACTCCCCTTTAGCAGTGATTTCAGGATGTAGGAGACTAATGTGAGTACTCAGCTACCAGTAAAAAGTAAGAACTGCCTTTATGGTCATGTAAGAAACAGTCAGGTGGCTGAATACGAGAAGAGGCTATAAGCTCAGCATTTACACCAGAAGTTGCACAAAAATACCTCTGAAAAGCAACAGGAAGATGATGTACCTGATCTTTATCCTTAACAGGAAGGAGGCCATCTGATAACTTTATACTACAATAGTTTTTGAAGGGCATCATAACTTCTTGCACCCGATTCTTCATCTGGTGGAGTTTCAGAAAAGAATATAACACAGGACAGATTTCAAAAACTGCTGAAACAGACCGGAAGCCTGCAATTTATAATGGTTTGCATTTCCTTTTAGCTGGATGTATGTTTAAATAGATATTTCAGGGCCTTAGTTAAGAGTATCATTAATTACACATCCAACAAATATTTGTGCAAGACTGATAAAGATTTGATGGCATTCAAAAGGAAAAAGAGAACAGAAGAGTGCCAATAAAGAAATTGTAAAGGTACCAAACCAACTCACTGTAAAGAAGACAGTAGGATTGTAGGGGTAACTTGAGGAATTTGCTATTGTATTAATGTTCTGCTTAGGATTGGGGGACTTCAGTCACCCTGATATCTGCTGGGAAGGCCACACAGCCAGGCATGTACAGTCCAGGAGGTTCCTCCAGTGTATTGATGAAAACTTTTTGGCTCATGTGGTGGAGGAGCCAACCACGAGAGGTGTACTACTGGACCTAGTACTGACAAACAAGGAGGGACCAGTGGAGGACATTAAGGTTGGGCCAGCCTTGGCTGTAGCACTCATGAGAAGACAGACTTCAGGAGCATAGGTAGTAGGCACAAAACAAAAAGCAGGATTGAAACCTTGAACTTCAGGAGGGCTAACTCTGACCTCTTCAAGAAACTGCTGGAGAAATCTCATGGGTTAGGGCTCTGGAATATAGGGGGAATCAAGAAAGCTGGTTGGTATTCAGGTACCACTTCCTTCAAGCTCAGGATTGGTGTATCCCTAAGACCAGGAAAACAGGCAAGGGAAGCAGGAGACCTGCATGGTTGAGCAGGGAGCTTCTGAAAAAGCTCAGGTGGAAGAAAAAACTTTGTGGGAAAAGGGACTGACCACTTGGGAAGATTACAAGAATACTGTCAGGATATGCAGGGATGAAACAAGGAAAACCAAGGGCTCTGTGGTATTAAACGCGGCAAGGGACATCAAGGTCAACAGGAAGGGTTTCTTCAGGTATATTGGAGGCAAAGGAAAGCTAGAAAAAATGTGGGCCTGCTGTTGAATGAGGTAGGGACCACGGAGAGACAGGATGCAGAGAAGGCGGAGTTACTGAACGCCTTCTTTGCCTCAGTCTATACTGCTCAGTCCAGCCCTCAGGAGTCCCAGACACTGGAGATAACAGAGAAAGTCTGGAGGAAAGAAAACTTTCCCTTAGTGCAGGAGGATCAAGTCAGAGATCAATTAAGTAAACTGGATATCCACAGGTCCTAATGGGATGCACCCGGTAGTGCTGACGGAGCTCGTGGAAGTCATTGACGGGTCGTTCTCCATCATCTTTTTTCCTAGAGGACATGTGAGGTGCCTGAGGACTGGAGAAAGCCAGTGTCACTCCAGTCTTCAAAAAGGGCAAGAACAAAGACTTAGGAAACTACAGATCAGTCAGCCTCACCTCCATCCCTGGAGAGATGATGGAACAGCTCATTCTGGACATCTTCTCAAAGCATGTGGAGGAAAATAAAGTTATCAGGAGTAGTCAACATGGATTCACAGAGGGGAAGTCTTGTCTGACTAATCTGATAGCCTTCTACGATGGCATGACTGGACAGATAGATGAGGGGAGGGCAGTGGATGTTGTCTACCTTGACTTGAGCAAGGCTTTTGACACCATCTCCCACAACATTCTCATAGACAACCTTAGGAATTGTGGGTTAGATGAATGGACAGTGGGGTGGACTGGAAATTGACTGAAAGACAGAGCTCAGAGGGTTGTGATTAGAGGCACAGAGTCTAGTTAGAGGTCCGTAACAAGTGGGGTTCCCCAGAGGTTGGTACTGGGTCCAGTCTTGTTCAATATATTCATCAATGACCAGGATGAAGGTATGGACTATACCCTCAGCAAGTTTGCTGATGACACAGAACTGCGAGGGGTGGCTGACACACCAGAAGGCTGTGCTGTCATCCAGTGTGACCTGGACAGACTGGAGAGCTGGACAGACAGAAACCTTCTGAAATTCAACAAGGGGAAGTGTAGGGTGCTCCACCTGGGGAGGAATGACCCCAGGTATCAGTACAGGTTAGGGGCTGATCTGCTGGAAAGCAGCTCTGAGGAAAAAGACCCAGGAGTCTTGGTGGACAGCAGGATGACTATGAGCCAGCAATGTGTCCTCTTGGCCAAGAAGGCCAATGGCATCCGGGGGTGCATCAAGAAGAGTGTGGTCAGCAGGTCGAGGGAGGCCATCCTCCCCCTCTACTCTGCCCTGGTGAAGCTACATCTGGAGTACTGTGTCCAAGTCTGGGCTCCCTGGTTCAACGACAAGGAGCTGATGGAGAGGGTACAGAAAAGGGCTACAAGGATGATTAAAGAACTACAACATCTCTTTTACTAAGAAAGGCTGAGGGACTTGGGACTTTCTAGTCTGGAGAAGAGAAGACTGAAGATGAATTTTATCAATGCTTATAAATACTTAAAGGGTGGGTGTCAGGAAGATGGGGCCAGCCTTTTTTCAGTGGTGCCCAGCAGCAGGACAAGAAGTAACAGGCACAAACTGGAACATAGGAAGTTCCATCTAAACATGAGGAGGAACTTCCTTACTTTGAGGGTGGCAGAGCACTGGAACAGGCTGCCCAGAGAGGTGGTGGAGTCACCATCTCTGGAGACGTTCAAAACCTGCCTGAATGCCATCCTTTGCAACTTGCTCTGGCAGGGGGATTGGAGTAAATGGTCTCCAGAGGTCCCTTCCAGCCCCTGTCATTCTGTGATTCTGTAATTCTGTGTAATGTGCAGTTAAAAGTTCCTCTCAAGGGTGTTATTTATCTATTGAAACAGAATGCATACTGCCAGTCTTCTAAGTACACTGTTATCATCAGCTTCAGCAAAAATCTCTGTAGAGTTCTAATGCACCTAGAGCATTATTTTGACTACAGAGTAATATATTAGATAAAATTCTGATTCTGTGTAATTTTTTTCTTACAGACCTTGGAGGACAGTGGGCCATCAGTTACCCTTCAGGCATGCATGCAGTTGAAACCTTACAAACCTAAAAAGTTTTCTTAGTAAATCAACAGACTCACAAACATATATGACATGATGGATAAAGAAAGCAATAGAAAGCCAATACTGGGCTTACTGGAGACCATGAGGGATGCAGCCAGCGTATAGAGAAACATGAAAACAAGAGCTGAGCAGGAGACTTCAATCCCCCCCTTTTTTTTTGGAAACAAAGAACAAGCAAGAAGTGTGTGATATTTACATATTTTAGTACAGATTAAATGACACAGATAGAGAGTGATAGACTGCGAGTTTCAGGTTGGGTTTATGTGATCCATCCCATCAGGGCAGTAGTGGTAGCTCTGTAATACCTTGTGCTATCTGGTTTCATGGAAGACTCAGCCACAGAACATAGAAATCATATTGTATCCCAAGTCACCAGTTCACTGTCAACAGCAAATTGTTAGAATGTTGAGGTGTCTCCAGTGTTCCTGAACAGTTACACATCAGCAGTCGGCCTGTAGCTTAGTGAAACTGCAGCCATGAAAAGCCTCTTTGCTGAAATAATGATGCTTTACTCTGAGTTTTCACCTGAATATAACACATTTTCCTTCAGTAATATAATTCCAAAAGGTGAGTGGGGTCATCCTGGGACCCAGGTTCTCCTACCTGTTTGTGAATTAGGCTGAGGAACTGTTCTTTCAATCCCCTGTGGAAACTGGGCTTGACCTTCACAAATGCTAGGAAGTATTTCAGTTTGTGGAGCTTGTCACAGCCATTTATATTCTGGTCCTGCTTTCTTCACTTTTCCCACCCATTAAAGCCTTCAAACTTTCTTAGACAGTTTTACCATATGCTGCTATTTTTTTCCTAAAAAAAAAAATCGATGCTTTCTTTTTTTGTTGTACCCTTTCCAACTAAAATTTTTTTTGCTCTTCCAGAACCATCTTGGTTTTTCTTTTCATTGCAAATGCTCTGATTTAAGTTTCTACCCATGACAGATCCCTTCGGGAGTGTGTTGTTATCCTGCTCCTATGTGCAGAAATGTTACAACTTCTGTGGTGGTATAGTTCCTTGGTGTTGTCAGCTGCACTGATGTGCAATCACTTTTTATCTACAGAGAAACAAGAATGCAGTACCAGTTTCTTCCCTCATACAGAAAATATATCTAGGCTTCCAAGACCATCTAAATTTCTCAGATTTAAATGCAGATTTCTCTTGTTTACAAAGGCATCTGACCACATAAGCTTTCTTTGTAAAACTCTTCAATCTATGAAATGGTAGAGCAGCCTGGAGGAAAGAAGGCTCAGGGAGGTCTTACCAATGTGTGTAGGTACCTGATGGAGGGACTAAAAAGATGGAGCCAGGTTCTACTCAGTGGTGACCAGGACCAGAAGCAATGGGCAAAAACTGAAATGCAGGAGGCTCCCTCTGAACATCAGGAAACACTTTTCTACAGTGACAGTCACCAAGCATTAGCACAGGCTGCCCAGGGAGATGGTGGAGTCTCCATCCTTGGAGATATTCAGAAGCCGTTCAGATGTGGTCCTGGGCAACTATCTGTAGGTGGCCCTGCTTGAGCAGGGGGATTGAACCAGATGACATCCAGAGGTGCCTTCCAACATCAGCCATTCTGTGATTCTGCACCTGGTGTGGCCTCTATCCACCACTGGCCACGAGCCCCTTCCTATCTTCTAGCACTACTCCACATTCCCTAGGTATTTTCCGTATCACCACAAGTCTTCCTTTTCCTGCTAGAACTGCAGCACACCATGCCGGGGCGTGCATCACAGCAGAAAGTGTCCAGTTATTCACCTGGGAAGAAAAGAACTCCAGAAAGATCCTCAGCTACCAACAGTTCATGTTAGCTGACACACCTATATCAAGTCCTTTACCACTATTCCTCACGTATGGTAGACTGACTGGTCAGAAGTAAAAAACATGGGCTTGCTCTTGGACCTGTCTGCATTTAAGAAGGATCTAATGCAAGTGAGGGCAATCGATAAAAGGACTAGGATTTGGTATTATGGTACTAGTGAGTACTCCCTGCCCTATTTGGAACAAGTGAGGAGCAGTGGTCCTGGTACCTAACACACCTCACTCACCTGATTCCAATTCTCTGCTACCTTCTACCATGTCATGGTGTAACCCTGGCTTCCAACTAAGCACTACACAGCTGCTCACTCAGTCGTCTTGCAGTGCAATGGGGAGGAGAATAAACAAAGATATAAAACTCATGGGCTGAGATAAGAACAGTCTAATAACTAAAAGAAGGTAATAATGAAAATTAATGTTCCATCCTAAATCCAAAACACAGCACTATACTAGCTGCTAGGAGGAAAATTAACTTTATTTCAGATGAAACTGGGACATACTTCCTTCAGTAATCTGCAACCATGCAAAGGGAAATGTAAAACTTCTACTAATGGCCCTGAGAAGTTTTCCAAGGGATGCTTCTCGAAAAGGGCCTCTCCAGAAGAGCCTACATAGATTTCAGTTATTTTCAGGCATTATGCTTACATGAATCTGTTACTAGCTGCTGGATGTCCAGGTAATCAGCAACTCTGAAATCATTTCAGGTGCGATGCTGGAACGAGGAATGCCTTGTCTATCGGGCTGGAGAGGTTTCCCATTCTGAGCTGTGAGATTGTTAAGGGTATTTTTTTAATTCAGCTGAGTATAGTTGGAGCTCCAGTGATGGTGGTGGGATTTGAATCAGATTTCCCACAGTGTAAGGATGGCATTCAAGAATAAATGAAGTACAAGAAATTAATTTGGGCTTGTCCTTGAGCTGAAAATTTCTAATGAACATATAGCAAATGACATAATTGCTATATAACAGGCAAAATTGTGGAAAAACTGGTAATTTAATATGATTGAAAGCTGGATTAAAATAAGTTGAAATAATTGGAAGCCACTTTCATTTTTCATTTGAGAGAATTGCAAGAAATCTACAAGTTCCTTTTTCTGAGCTAGCAGCAGAGATTGAGGCAGCCTTCTTACCCAAAACACTGGTAATAATCCTGCCTAAAAGAAAGAAAAATGACAGCTGTTCAGAAGTTTCTCATGAATTACCATGGGCTTTCTAAGAACTGTTTTGATCCAGTGGCATCTGGAGGGATGAGAGATAGTCCAGATGGTGAAGGAGGTAGGCAGACTTCCGAGCAGTCCAAACAAACGTAGCAGTATGATCCCGAGAAGAGATAATTGTGGGGTGCTTGGTGAGAAGGAGCTTGGTGATGAAAACTGTGTCAATTTGTCTGCTTCTCTGTATGTTCAAAAAGCAGAACTCTGTATATTGTTTTTAGTACAGAGGACCGTGCTGGAGATCCCTCATGGTTCTCCCTTTTAAGATCATCTGCACCAAATCCCACACTCGGATACCTCACAGACCTTTTGCATTAGTGGGCATGAAATCGATGCCTCCGTGCAGTTTAGTCCCATAAATAACTTGTGCAGGTAGCACGTTGCTATAGAAAAAGGAGTATTTGCGTTAGATCATGACTGAGATGGCTCAAGTTTTGATGAGCTCAGCAAATACTTCCCTTTGGAGATGCTAATCAAGCATAAGTTATATAAATTAGGAAGGTTTTACTAGCCTTGTTATCCAGGTGATCTGGGAGCTAGGAATCTTCATCCAACTGATCTATGTCTGACATATCACAAGTGTTTTAATTTGGGGAACAGTGGTAGGGGAATGTTATTCCAGTTACTTATATGATTTTACATGAGAGTTATGACACTAATCGGAATTTACCTACCATGAACTCTGAAAGCATTCCCCCAAAAAAACAGATAAGGAGAGATTTAGGAAGAGATAATGATCATAGAATCATAGAATTATTACAGTTGGAAAAGACCTTTAAGATCGTCAAGTCCAACCATCAAGCCAACACTATCATGACCACTAAACCATGTCCTGAAGTGCCACATCTGCACGTTTTTTTAACACCTCCAGGAATGGTGACTCCACCACTTTCCTGGGCAGCCTGTTCCAATGTCTCACCACTCTTCCAGTAAAAACATTTTTTCCCAATATACAATCTAGGCCTCCTCTGGTGCAACTTGAGCCCATTTCCTCTCATCCTATCACTAGCAACTTGGGAGAAGAGACCAATACCCACCTCACTACAGCCTCTTTTCACGTAGTTGTAGAGAGCAACGAGGACTCCCCTGAGCCTACTTTTCTCCAGGCTAAACAACCCTAGTTCCCTCAGCCACTCCTCATAAGATTTGTTCTCTAGACACCTCACCAGCTTCATTGCTCTTCTCTGGACCTGCTTCAGCACCTCAATGTCTTTTTTTGCAGGTCATTCCCAAATGAGGAACCACAGGTAGCTCTCTTGCTAGGGATGATGTAATATTTTCATCCTCACCTACAGCCCTACACTCAGTGGATTTCCCACTGCATAAAAAAATTCTTTCTAGTGAAAGAAATACTGGGAGCCAAGCTGGTCTTAACCTGAGATCAACTTAATCTGCATGATGTGATGCCTTTTGCCAAAACACAGAAGAAAGACAGATCTTGAAAGGTCCTGCAGATCACATCAATAATGAAAATTGAACAACATGAGATAAATGAGGGAAACTGGTAAAACACCTGGGAAAGCAGCAAGCTTTTAATATCCTTTGAATCACTATTAGCAGGTGGCCTAGTTTGAGGAAATGATACATCAGAATAAAAGTCACTGTTGTCCACTTCCAGAATTTCTGTGACAGAAATCTGACAGCTTGTCTTGGTGTTGTTGGAAGCAGGGCAAGCACTGACTCAGGGAGCAGTGAAAGAACTACTAGAGTTTTTTTCTACGTCAGAAAAAAATAGCAAATAGTATTGAAAGTCTGTTTTAAAACCAGAAAAGGTGAAAGTTCTTGTTATAACTTGCTACAGCATGTGTTCCTTGAGGTCTTTAGGGATGACATCTAGTGCCTAGGTAGCAATCTTAATGCAAAATAACAATGATGGTTTGTTTAAAATCTTGGGCACATTTAGGTGGTTTCTGAGTCTAATAAAAATGATAAATGGTTAAATCAGATTTTGCTGTGTGAATACGCTATTTGTTCATGGAGCTCTACTTACAGATACATAAAATGCCATGAACCTCTCCAGAATGTGCTATAGGAAGACATTTCCGGAAAATCTTCAACCATTACATGCAAATGTACGTGCCCTGTTGGCAGTCAAACATGGTCGTGACACAAGCATGTAACTGGAAGCTCATTTAATGGCAAGGGCCAATAGACATTTCTCCAGCAGTCCACCAGTAAAACAGAGAAACGCTCAATGTTTCGGCTGCAACTGAAGAGGTGTTTCAGTTTCATAAAAGCAGCTGTGAAAGCAAAACATATAAAAACAAGAAAGAACTACTAATACAGCAGGGAGAATAGCTGCAACAGCAAAACAGCTTAACAGGAAGCAGCAGAAGAAAGAGGACCAGAGCAAGCTTCAAAACAGGTAAAAAGAGATGAGCAGTCCCCAAAGAACGTCCTGAGCTCTGTATAGAGCAGCTAAGCAGGCCACCAGGAGTGACTGGAAGGTGTAGAGCCTTGTGATATTTTAGCCCGAGGATTTGAGACTTGCTGAATGCAGGTGTCTTCTTGTCTGTTGTGCAGACACTGAGGATGGAGATCAACAAGGCCTGCACAGTGAGAACCAGCCGAAGAAGGGAGTCTTGTGGTGCCAGGATGGCCTTGTTTTGGCTAAAGAACAAGGCCAAACGGAGACTAATGATATCAACACCATTCTCCAAAGAGATAAGTTACTTCAGAACAGAATTCTGAAGGCCACAATGCCCAGAGTGGATTTTTTTTCCCCTCAATATCCCTATATGACTATAGTCACCCACTCTCCACTCAAATCATGCCAAATGTCACCCCGGGGCAGGGGGAGATAGTATATAAGGAGCATGGAGGGAGTGTGTTGATGGAGGACGAGAACAAACCCAGAAGTGGCAGTCGACGGGCTGTGCTCCTTCTCACCCAAGACAGGGATGCCCTCTTGGTAAGAATTGCACTTTCACCTTTTAGTTAGAAATAGTATTCTGCTAGCATTACTATTATATATTAGTGTTGTTGCAGAGAGTGAATTTATCAATGGCAACTCCGAATCTTGTATCTGTCACTTTAATAAATCAGCTATTCTTTGTTATCTTGAAAATTGTCTCCGTGCGAGTCCTTAACGGGGCTCTGAAACAGGCAAGTGCTTAGCTTGGATACGTGCCTCTCGCTGCCACATACCTTTTCACTCGACAAGTCTGCTTGCTGCTTTCTGCTGGTCTTATGTAGAAGAGGGCTGCAGGCACAGACACATACAGGTTGGTTTCTTGCCTGTCTTACCAGCCTGGGTACCAGATAGCACGAACGAAGCTACATTGCTTTGGGGATCAAAGTCCAGAGACAGCATAAATGGTTTCTTGTGGCTGAACCCAAGTGAATAACCTGAACCTGTCAGGTTCAACCAGATTTCTATGCCTAGCTTACACAGATGTGCCTAGACCACGCTCCAGCTGCAATAAGAAGGCCAGCACTGTAAGAAGCCGAGCAATATAACCCTTACACACATGATTCAATGATGCCCTTCCACTTACGAACTGTCTCCACAAGGTCTAAGGCAGTGCTGCTCCACATCAGCCCTTAAGTACAGGTAGGACCTACTGGCTTGGGCACAAGTCTTACTCACAGAGAGTGGCACTTGCCACTGACAACTTTTCCAGAATTAGAAGTGTAATGCACACCACCCTAACTGCAGTATTGTTTTTGCACTACTATTCAGGGAGAAGGTAACTATACTGAGTAGCTGGATTTCTTTAGATTGGCTTAATAATTCTGAATGCCCCAATCTGTTCAAGATATTACTCAGTGCAAAGGAATTTTTTTCTTCAAATCAGAGTGTATTGTATATTGCTATATGCATTTCCAAACACCTGAATGCATAGAGAAGTGTTATGGGAAGAAGAGGAAGAAAATAGTCTTACTTATCTGCATAGACAACGAGCAATGAATGTCTAAGAAACAAACAGCCTTCATAAATTGTGTCCCAGAAATATACGCTTTCACTGCAGACCTTTTACTTTTTGGTGAGGGGACATGGAAAACCACCAGTGTGACTAATAAAATGATTGACAGATTCTGAAGTAAACGCTCCTAGGAAATCCTCAGAGAAGGATCTTCTTAGAACACCAAGAATTCTAACTAGGGCACGCCCCCATCAGCATCAAGCACAGCAAGACTATTGACAGACACATTTAGGACACCACCAACATGACTTCCATAACAAGTGATAACATGGATGCCATCTGGAAATCACAGAAAGGGAGTTGGATGTGGATGAGCTTCTGTCAAAGTTGATCTCTATTTTTTCCTGCTATTTTTTGTGCAAGTTCCTGACTGTGATTATTCTTATATAATAAAAATTCTCTTACTTGTACACGGTCTTAGCATACTTAGGGGTGGAGCAAATCTGAGAGTTAAGGGCTTTGAGGGAGTGAATATTTAATTCTGCAAGGTTTCAAAGAAAGGATTTAAGCTGGCTGGCTTTGCTGTCATTTGTCATGATGGATCCTAACAATTTGGAAGCACCTTTTTCACTGCCGTGAACAACAGAAAAGCTGTAGAAGGGTTATGTTTTCCAGACTGTATTGCAGGTAGTTCTTATGATCAGGTACACGTTAGTAACTTTAACTTGTACTCCTACAGGTCCCACAAGCCTTACAAGTACATAACTTATCTGAAGACAAGTCATTCCTGCCCTGCCTGCATGAATGCATATGCATGAACTTCCTACCAAGGCTGGAACACCTGCATATTTCTATTGGATCTAGTTCTGCTTTATAAAACTGAGATGAAACTCTAATCCTTCTAAGGAAGAGGACCTCATTTTATCACCTCCGAATTCTTACAAGCCCCTTCAAACTTGTCATCTTTCTGTCAGGAAAAACGGGATCCTGCAAGTTGTAACCAGGGCAGTCTCCGTTATTGTAATTGCTCTTTGTCTAAAGGTAGTAATAGGCTGTATTTCTTGTTAACACTGAAACGGTCATAAAATAAGAAGCTCTTAAGGCCTGCAATATAGAAAATATATATGCTTGGATCCTCATAAATTCAGCTCTTAGTTAATCTCTTTGTCAAAAGTGAGACTTTTGCACTAGGTAAGTGAACTCTCAGTGAGTTGATACTAACAGAGGGCAGGCCGGGTGGCCAGCCCAAACTCTCCAAAGTGCTGTGGCAGATCACAACCTCACTCCATCTAAGATGATGTTTCACAAATCAGGCAGTCAAAAATTAATATTATGTTTAAAAATGAAGCTTCATGACCATGGGATACAGGATGCCTCTAGAAGGGTGTTTATATTCAGCTGAATCGCTGGTGTGCCAAGAAACTCATCTTCTGAAGACCTTTGCTGTAAACAGCAGGCTGAAACTCAGGGGACTGTGCCAGGCACACAGCTCATCAAGAGAACCAGCTCCTGGCTCCAAGCAGCTGCAGACATGTTCCAGCAGCTCCTAGCTGAACAAAACACGGAGAGGACCTTGGGAATCACTCCAGACACAGATAGTCAATAAAGCCTGTGGTTGCTCTGTTCCTTTTTGTTTGTTTTCTGAATCTACTTTCTAGTTTAATAATTTTTTTTTTTTTACTTTTCAGCTGGTTGTCTGGCAAATGTCAGCCTAGTTTGGAAAACATTTTAAGCATGAGCTGGCAAGAGCTCAAATGGCCTGACTTTAGAGGAGAGCAGTATAACAAACCTCCGCTAAATTATACCAGCGATATTAAGCCACACATGCTTAGAATCGAGTCTGCCCCACTATCTTCTGGAAGAAAGGAGTGAAAGGAGTGAAAGGAGAAGCTGCAAAAGCAGAGGAAGAATTGCATTCTAAGCAAGTGAAACTAGGAGAGAAGCTGGCCTAATGCTGGCTAAATAAAACATGAAATATGAAAAAAAAATTTAAAAAGAGGTGAAAATGGAAAAACTGTTGCTATAACTGAAGGAGAATAGGTTTAGATTGGATCTTATGAAGAAATTTAGTATGAGGGTGGCAAGACTTCGGAATAAATTGCCCAGAGAGGTTGTGGATGCCCCTCCCTGGAGGTGTTCAAGGCCAAGTTGGATGGAGCCTTGAGTAGTCTGATCTGGTTGAGAAGTGTCCCTGCCCATGACAGGGAGGTTGGACTAGATGATCTCTGAGGTACCTTCCAGCCTAAGACATTCTACGATTCTATGATTCTGTGATTCTATGATTCTGTGAACAAGGAGCTAGAAAATTAGCAATGCAATAAAGTTGTTGACTAAGAAGCAGACAGCAGTAAATTGGGACAGCTTTCAAGAATCATGGAAGCTCAACACTGAGGAATGAGGTGATCTGATACCTGTAGGGCAGATAGAACCTTTTTCAGGTTACTAGAAACTTGAAGAAGTTCTTATGAAAAATGGTCTTTGCCACCTTAAATTTTAGCCAAATGCTCAAATTGTATTCCTGTGTCCAAAACAGAAGGAAGTCAATGCTACAATAACAAGAAAACAAAAAAAAAATTAAAAAAAAGAGGGAGAGGCCAAGGAGTGCTTCACTTTACTGAAGTTGGTTCTTCAGAGTAAACCCAAGCCCAGCTTGTTGCTGCACAGGCCGAGACATCTGTCTCTCATATGGAACCTGCTCTCCATGTAGAGAGGAGTTGGAATGAACCTTCCTGGGGGCAGGAAGAGGATCTTGCATCTTCCAGTCTAAGGGTGTTGACCCAGTGGGACACTTATAGACAAAAAAACTGGAAGCTTCCTCACATGCACAAGAAATACACACACCAGCATTTGGAGAAGAGAGAGTAGATTCTTTGAAAAAGCTGCCAGAAAGCAATTACTCGCTTAAGTGCACAAACTATGTACATCTGGGATGGGGATATCGCTCAGTGTATTTAGCAAATAAAGTTCTCTCAAGGAAATACAAGTAGAAACAGATTGCTCTTATTTCAAGGGTGGCAAAAAAGGAAGAACACTGGACTCTGCTCTTCATCAGTCAGAAAAAAAGTGACTTAGCTGGAAGAGGCAAGTGAATTACTGAAGCTGAGCCTGAGTGTAAGTAGGAATGGACATGCCTAAAGTGTGAGTCTCCTATTTCCACTTTTCCCATCATGGGAATTCCTGGGCTGTACTGTACTTATCCTGCTCAACCTGTATGGACAGAGGCCCTTTTGATTTCTTTAAGGACACCTAGTAAACAAGCACTGGATCTGAAGATGCATGGGAAAACTCTTCCTTCATCACTTAGTTAGGATTTCAAAACGCAAAATGTGAGCTAATTCAGATAGGACAGTGCAGATTTGACATTTTGAAGATTCATCATGGGTGAAATTTTCAAATCCAGCAGCAAGCTGGAGGACCACAAAGAGTGTATAGAGCTGTATCAGGAGACTTTAAAAGGTGAATACAAAAATGAGAGGGGGCTAAATCTGCTCAGTTTTGACACTCCCAGTGCAGACACCTGCTTCAGCATTGGGCTCTCTTTGTAGTCAATGGAGAGCAACAGATGTTTCTGAGCATGACTCATCCCATTTGAAACCTGGTATTTGTGCCAGCTCGAACAAACTGCACCTTCAGATTGACAGTTTCTCTCCCATTGACTGTAGAGGGTAGACCAGAGGATCAGCTCAGCTGTAAATGCTTGCGACATAAACATATAAAACCAAGTTAGATGATGAAGCAGGCGCTGGACCAGAGGGTCTCCAGAGGTCCCTTCCATTTTTAATCATCCTGTGATTCTGTGAAGCCAAGGCAAAGTGGTGACGTGTCAAACTGGAGCAGCTGAGGGCAGCTGCCCCTCAAGTCCAGTCTTTTGGAGCATTTGAAATGAGAACAGGATAGTCATGAGGGGTCAGTGATATTGTCACTCCATTTACCCATCTGGGTAAAAAAATGTGATGTTTGACAAGATAGTACATGCAGAGACTTATAAAAAGATTGTCAGGAAAGCAAAGGAAAATTTACTGAAGGTTCAGTGCTATTATAGACAACTCATATTTTATTAAGATTCTGATCTGTGCCTTTGGCCCTTTTCAAGAACAGATAGACTGAAACTGTGGCTCTTGGGCACTGGAAAAAACAACTTCTTACATGATAAGGGTTAGCCAATTACTAAATAATCATTTTTAAATCCCGTTGTGACCAGACTAACAAGTCCTGAACTGGTGTCTGAGCTGCTGGGGAGTATAAAGTGCCCTGGGCTGGAGGGAATAAACATGCAGCTGCCACAGGAAAAGGGAAGGATGTGGGGATGCAACAACCATGGCATGTTTCCGAGGAAACTGTGATGGCCAAAGAAGCAACTAACTTGGAGAAGGTCACCTTATTTGCCTGAAAGTTTCATTCTGCCACTAATTTCTGGAAATAGATTAGCTTAGGGGAGTAAATGTAGTCATCTCCAAGCTGTTTATGAGTCAGAGATTAAAGTGGGCTGATAGGGTGTGAAGAAGTACGGAGGTGTGAGGAAAAGAAACTGCTCCTCTGCGACTGCTGTCAGATACAGCATCTAACTGCCCATAGGTTGAATGCATTACAGAGGAAACGTAATACCCTCTGTAATCATCATAGGATTTGTTTTTCAGTATTCTTCAGGTTTGTGTTTTAATAGAGTTGGCTAAAGTCTCCAGAAGCACCTTAACCTTGGCCATAATTCACACTCAGAAAAACCCACCTTAAAATGTCCTCCATACTTTTAATGAACTTGAAAAAAAAATAAAAATCATAAGTAACCTTTCTCATGTGTTCAAAACACTCCTAAGTACCAACAAGATAGCTTGGGCAGATGGACATCCATTAGCAGCTGTCTTGGACTAACAGCAGAAGAAAGAAAGAGTTTATTTTGCTTTATATGCTCTTTCCATTTTCAGCACTTTAAGCCCTGAGGATTATATCAGTAAACCTAAGGAAAATATTTAGGAGTACAGTGACAATGATTAAAGAATTTGTCTCCCTAATTCCCCCACCCCACCAATCCCACCTCCCATACTCAAAGCTATGGCCCTCTCTGGGCTGCAAGGTGAGGTGTGCATTGATCTCCACAACACAGTTTTCCCTCTGATGGTTAGCATTACTTACCAATTCATATCCTCAAAATGAACATTTATTATGCAAATAAATTTTGTTAACCAAGCCAGGAACGTGGCTATGAGGAAATTGAGGAGAGAAGGAGAAGGAAAACCAAAATGTCAAAATTCTTGGTGTCTGTTGACAGTAATCCTTAGAATCATAGGATGTCTCAGGTTGGAAGGGACCTTAGAGATCATCTAATCCACCCCCCCTGCCATGGGCAGTGATACACTTAACTAGATCAGGTTGCTCAAGTCCTCATCCAACCTGGCTTTGAACATCTCCAAGGAGGGGGCATCCACAACCATTTTGGGCAACCTGTTCCAGAGTCTTAGCTCATTCACAAGTTCTCACTCTTTCTTCAAGCACCAAGATCCAATCTAAATCTGTTTTCCTTTAACTTAAATCCACTTCCCCTAGTCCTATCGGTGGACACTTTTTAGAAAAGTCTCTCCCCAGCCTTCCCGTAGGTTCCCTTCAGGTATTGGAAGGCAGTTATAAGGTTCCCCCAGAGTCTTCTTTTTTCAAGACTGAACAATCCCAGCTCCCGCAGCCTGTCCTCGTAGCAGAGGTGCTCCACTCCTGGATCATCCTTGTGGCCCTCCTCTGAACACGCTCCAACAGATGCACGTCCCTCTTATGGTGGGGACACCAGAACTGGACATTTGAGGTGGGATCTCACAAGAGCAGAGTAAAGGGAGAGAATCACCTCTCTTGACCTGCTGGTTATGCCTCTCATGATACATCCCAGGATGGAGTTGGCCTTCTGGGCTCCATGAGCGCACTGCCGGCTCATGTTGAGCTTCTCATCTATCAACACTCCTAAATCCTTCTCTTCAGGGCTACTCTCAACCCACCCTGTGCCCAGTTTGTATTTGTGCCTAGGATTGGCCTGACCCAGGTGCAGGACTTGCATTTTGACTTGTTGAAGCTCATGCGGTTTGCACTGGCCCATTTCTCAAGCCTATCAAGGTCCCTCTGGATGGCATCTCTTCCCTCAAGTGAGTCCACGGCACCACACAGCTTGGTGTCATCGACAGACTTGCTGAGGGTGCACTCAGTGCTGTCATCCATGTCGCTGACAAAGATGTTGAACAGCACTGGACCCAGAACAGACCCCTGAGGAACTCTGCTTGTCACTGGTTTACACGTGGACATCGAGCCATTGACCACAGCTCTTTGAGTGCGACCTTCTAGCCACTTCCTTATCCACCGTGTGGTCCACCCATCAAGTCCATCTTAGAGACAAGGACAGTGGGATGGTGTCAAATGCCTTGCACAAGTCCAGGTAGATGATGTCAGTTGCTCTTCCCATACCAAGCAGAACTGTAACTGTGTTATAGAAGGCCACCAAATTAGTCAGGCACGATTTGCCCTTAGTGAAACCATGTTGGCTGTCACCAATCACCTTGTTATTTTTCATGTGCTTTAGTACTTTTACCAGGAGGATCTGCTCCACAATTTTACCTGGCACAGAGGTGTCTTACTCTAAGACAGATATATAAAGATGGACGCGTTATGTTGGCATTGGCCATTTTCTATTCAACATCTTTATTGCTTTCCTAACATCTACAATTCATCTGATTCTCCACTTTGCTATCCAGTTTAAAGTCAGGTAATCATCTAAAGTAATACCTGTATCTTTCACTCTGCTGAATCAAGCAAGCCAGCTTAGGTGGCAAGGGAGCAGAAGTGAACCAGGAATAAGTCTCAGAAACATGCACTTCTGTGCCCAGGGTCAGGAAGGACATGGCACAAACACAAATCACTTTAAAATACACTGTCCCATATCCTGCCATGCCTCCAAAATATCTGACCCTACCCTGAACAAGCACACTGGCCTGGCCGGTGAATCTTCTGGTGTTTGGTGCACACAACTCTGAAATCACTCTACACATTCACACAGAAAAATTAAATCAGGAAAGACTTTGTTGGTAAAAGCATTACAGGAGAAGCTCACAGCCTTACAGAAACTATAAAAGCAAAAATTCTGAAATTTATAGAATCCTCTTTTCAGCACACATTAATAGCCTCCATTATTAGCTGGTTTTCCATCTTGTCCCAAAGCCTATTTCTGTGTTTGGTTGTTTCTCTTCCTCCAGGATTTGCTGTGATGCTGTTGAAATTATGTGCATTATGGGTGCTAGACCATGTTTAGGCATTGTCGGCATCCCAGCCCTTTTCAGCTTCTGAAGGTGGGGGCTGTCCCCTTCTCCCTAGGATTTGCTGCGCACTCTGCCCTGGGCTGACAGGACAACCCACTCCCATCCTCTTGGTTGAGTTCAGATTTACTGCTCCATCCCCTCACCTCCAAACATGACTCCCTCTTTTAATTTTTGTTATCTGCTCTCTGTGCTCGCTGAAGTTGCTTTAAGCTACTGACTTCCATCACTTATTTTTTGAATGAAATAAAAAGGATGGTAAGTACCTGAAATGGAGTGTCCCCCCAGTTTAACTCTCAAGTGAAGTCTGCGAAGGTTAGCCCACATGACGGTCGTAAAGGCAGCTGCAGTCACAGGAGCCTGGAAAGACCAGCCTCCTGACCCATTTTAAACACACAATCACTGATTCATGGCAGAAATCTCATTATGGGCACCCATTTTCTTTTTTTTTCGAAGAACTGCTGAACAGTGGATAACAGCATATCTTCAAATTAAATCCAGTTCATTAAATAGCGCAAAATTAAATCATTCAAAGTTTAGTCTGCCTTGAGCTGTACTTAAGCCCTGTGCATGATTAACAGATTAGAATGCAAAAAAAAGCATCTTAATCTGTCTGCTGTGGAGATACTTTTATTCCTCTGCGCTGCAAATTGTTTTATCTCTAGATACTACACCAGTCAAACTCTGCCTGTAGGTCTCAGCAGATGGTGTGGCGAGAGGAGCACTGAATTTCCAATTTATCCTGAAACCTGTGTACTTTTGTTATGTCCTTTTAATGATAATACTGTTTTCAATTCTTGCAAGGAGCTAGATATTTGTCCTTATTTTATTTACTACAGTAGTATTCCCAATCAAGATCAACGCAGACAAACAACGCTGAGAGGCTCAGATGTGGGAAATAACTAGTCCGAGGCCATGCAGTAATTCAGCATAAAAGAAAAAGAGACAGCATCCAGATAGCCTGCATGCTACTCTAATGCTTTATCTGTAACAACATTGTCTGTTGTGTGGCTGTAATTTTCCTTTGAATTAGTACTTTTTATTAGAACATTTAAATCCTAGATGTTCCTCATTATGAACTTCAATTAATTAACAAAGCTGGCATTCACAACTTTTATTTTCTCAAATGGAGCCTAGTTTTATTTTTTTCATAAGGCTGCAGAGCAGGATGACTACAGCACTGCACTTAAAATAAAAGTAACTAGAGTAGATTAATGTAAGGCTCAATCCAATCCAATATAAACTGAGGTTTTTCGGTGTGGCGGGAGTATAGGTCACTTTGAGCAGGAACAGAGAGGTGAGAATGCTCCGCATTTTGCAGGATGAAGTCGTTAGATATTTGCAATATTGCATACACTGTGCATAGCACGGGTGACAGAGTATATCAGGCACAGAGTTGAGATCACGTTCAGGTGCCTGGAATATCACTGCACAGTCTTTGGCCCCTAAGTAACCAGAACATCACTAGTATCATTTGCATTTCGTAACTGAAACTCACTTAAATATAGGAGCATATCAGAATAACAATGAGATACACTGGCATATTCATCTATTTTCAAACATGCCAAAAAAAAAAGTCACCCTGCTGTACCAGGGGATGTTTTGCAGTCTGCTCTGATACTCTCCTCCATTTACGCCAGCTACTTCCACCAGATGTTTTCTGCCAAAGTGCCTGAATCAATTAGAAAGCTGCTAGCACAGGGGATTTTTCAATTGGAGCAGTGGGGTTTTTTATTTAGTAATTCTTTTAAACGACCAACGTAACACCCTCAAACCCCTAGGTGGGCTTATGAGCTGCACAGCCAAGTCAGATTTGCCTCAGGTACAAAATCCCAGTTCCCATCAGGCTGCGCGAGCTGTAAAAACGGTGTGGGCTACTGAGTTAGGCAGGAGGGTGATGGGACCTCCCCTGAAGCAGCTAAGGCAGAGGCTTACATGAGAAGAGAAATATGTTTATATGTCAACTGGTTTCCTTTTGGTAAGCTTTCATGCATTTTTCCTCTGTCAAGAATTCAGAATTAAGTCAGGTGATCCATGACCCAGCTTTAAACAGGAAAGTAAACCCTGCTTGCTCTGCTACCAAGAGCAAGGATAGTCACCTGCGTTTAGGTAGTACTAAGGAAGAACAGAGATGATTAAATAAATCATTAGTTCTTTGTTGCAATTTTCCAGTTAATTGATGTTTGGGCAGCTGGCTTTGTTTTATTTTTTCTAGCAGTACTTTCTCTAGTTACTTCTGCAAAAACAATGGCAACATGTTCTTAAGACCATTCAGTATGATAGAAGACTGTGCTGAGAATTTTAAAACCTGTTTTTAAATGCCATATGATTTTTCTGGAAAAGTCATCAGAAGAAGCAGAATGTAATGTGGAAAATTGTCAGCACTTTTTCAGCTGTTTGCTTAAAAATAACTGCATTTTTATTGACCTACTTCAATAATGTGTTTAAGTAAGTCTGTTATAAAAGTTGTGTTATTCTAACAGAGACTGAGAAAATTAATTCTTTTCTATTCCTGAATTGCAAAATTATGCATGATAATAGAAAGACAGCAGTCCAGTTTGATTAGCAAATTAAGTGAGATTGAAATACTAGCCATGTGCTGTTTCGTTCGGTCTGATTTTTCCCAAACTGAAATAGACAAATCTGTTTTGAATTTTAAAATCCTTTCACTCTGGTAATTTCCTGTAAATAGTGTCTAAGATGGTTTAGATTACAGTGGAAACCTGTGCATTTTTTTCAGCTGAGAAGTTATCTATTTACCTATTGATTTCTGATGAGGGTACTGATGACTGATGACCGTCCAGCATTTGAAAACTTGAGACATGTCACTATAATCTACTACAGCTATCAAATTTTCTCGGCTACCTTCTCATTCAGCAGAAACTGAGATAGACAGCATTCAGCAAAGCCACACAGTTTGGCATTGATGATAATTTTACTTCTACCATGAGTCGACTGGAGGGATCGCTAATTACACCAGAAAAGACATTAAATGCTTTGTATTTGAGCACATCATTGGGCAGAAGGAATCGTGGTCAAGGCAACACGTAGGGCTGGAACTCAGATTTACTGGGAGCTCTTACCTGGAGCATGTAGGGAAGGAAAACAGTTCTCCTAACACAAACACTGATAATTTTAATTACCTTAATTGCTTTTGCAGGAGCCCTTTAAAGAGAAACTAAATTTTTTTTTAGGACTCCCACAGGATAAATTAAGCAAGTAAATAGACACAGGGCATCTTAGATCCCAGAGAAAACATTTAAGCAAACTGATTTATTTGACTCCCCTACAGCAATACTACCAGGCTTCCCAGAGGAAGAGAGATGGGACTGAGTAATTCCTCAACAATCATTAGGTATTGTCTGGACACCTAAAGTCAGTAAAGCCAAAGTACTGTGGAAAGTGATTTAGATTTCCTTACAAAATCTTCTTGTCATACTGTAAGGTGTGGTACGTCAAAGCCCAGAGTAGTCGGGCAGAGAGAGTTCATGCTGTAAATCAGAAAAAAACAGCAGAAAAAAAAAAAGAGTTTTATGAGGAGAGCAATTAAAAAATGGATCAAGAATGAAGGAACCAAGAGTTTCCCAAAGTACCGGGCATGGCTGGATTGACCTATATCCTTCATGACTGTCAGTAAGTTAGGTTACCAGGGCCCAGGACAGCTGGAAGAGGGCCATGTGCTCCTGACCTGGTATGTGTACTCGGGAGGTGTCCCTCAGGAGATGACTCAAGCCAGAGCCTCAGAGGTCCTCAGTGTTCATCAGATGAAAGTCTGCTACTGCCGAGTTACTCTAAAGTGAAACTGATACCACTGCTAAGAAATGCCTTTATTTCAAGTCACCCTGTAGACTGTGACCTTGGGTGAAAAGCATTTGGAAGTCCTTTCACTAAGACTGAGCACCTAAAACCCTGAGACTTGAATCAGTTCCACTCATCCAGAGGACACCCCGCTCCCCCTGTGAAAGAGCTGGGGGTGCATCAAGGAGACTCAGAGAGGATACACCCTTGCCACATTTGTGTTATGCTTACTCTGGGGATATGAGGGTGTGAACTAAGCTTAACAAGGCAATAACTCACAAGTATGTTTCCATTCTTCTAGCAGTTATTAGTGACCACAAGTAGGAGAGCCTGGTCATTAAAGCAGCGAGTCAGCTCAGATGTGGGTGGGTGGCCAGTACATCCCTGTAAGTGACTCTTAGCAGAAATTAAAGGCAGGAGTGCAGAAAATTGTCAGTTACAAAGTTCTGGGGCCTCTGAGGGCACCCACAGACAGCACCGTCCTTGCCCAGCCCACCCCAGAACCCCATTTCAGTCCATCTTGGGGCCATCAGTCAGGAAATGTCCAGATCAAAGTTACCTCACTTGAGGTAACTTAATTTCAAAAATCTGATGGAAGCAGCTGTGGCAACAATTTCAAAAAATATTAGAAAATTCAGTAAAATTTTCTGCCTCTTTTAGCAGTTATCTTGCATTTTTTACAAGGAGTATTTCCCAACAGCAAGTTGAAGGGGAAATAAAAAAAAAAAAAATCCCCAAACAGTAAAGCCACAAAATACTGCAATTTATCAAAACAAGATGTAAAAAAGGGGCTTCCTTCAATTTCACCCCAGTACCAAAACGAATGTGAACTGCTCTTGGTGGGCAACTGCTTTGGGCTCATTTCTCTTCCCTGGAGGTTGGGTGACCACACCATCCAGCAGCAGGATAAACAAAGAAAAAGCCTGTAGGTAAAGGAGTGAAGACAGTGAAGGAAGGACAGAAGACAAACAAACAAAAAAAAGAGCACAGGAGACTACACTAAAGCTTCCTGTAAGCAGAACAGAGATAAAGGGAGTTTGAATACAGTCTTGGCTGATGAACCTCAGCACCAGCAAGCTGGAGCAGCTTGACTTGACCCGTTCAGTCCTCCCACCAGCAATGCCTGCGTGCTCTTCTCCATACAACCAAGTCCAGCAGCTCCTAAATGATGCGAGAAGACTTCCTGCACAGAGGATAGTTCCAGGAGGTGCTGAGATGAGGTTTTCCCAGAACATTTCTATAGTCAGCCTGAAGGCGATGGGCAGAGAACTTCTGGGAGGAGAGCGTGAGGAGTATTTTGGAAACTGTGCCAAGATCAGCTTGAAGTTTTCAGGTTGCATTTAAATGCTTTCTGTTTGAAACCATCTGCATAGTTCAAATTAATTTGCACAGCAGCAGCTCTGCAATTGCACGTAACTTTTTGTTGTTGTTGTCCAGCCAGAACATTAGTTATATCCCATTTGTAAATCAGTCACTATATCCTGTACTGACCTTTTTTTGTGTAGTTTTCATCTGTTTACCCACCTGTTTAATGAGTCAGGTTTGTGGGTTTTCTCTTCATCTTCCTAATAGGTATTGTAAGAGTGAAGCTACTGTGAGGGAAGAAGAGCGGATGATTTTTGTGCTAAAGCTTTGGTAAATTCTGAGACAACTTTCACAGTCACATAAAACCTAAAACTGCATTAAATTGTCTATATAGCTGAAGCAGCAAAGTGCCTGATGATTAACATTTGCATACCAAACCCCTCCCAGAGTAAATTTAAGCACGCCCTCCTTCACAGAAAACTTGTGTAAGCATTTTGTCCTAATCACTTTTTCTCTGCCAGGGCTCTCATACCTAACGCATCCTTTACTTCTTATTTCCACCTAAGCTCAGTCCTGACAGTGAGAAGTGCAGGCAGCAGACACCTGCCCTGGGGACTTCAAGACAGCATTACGTTGTCCTTCTTCTGAAGTCTTGAGAAGCAAATCCCTCTTACCTCTGACAACCACAAACTCAGCAGAGTGAGCAGGAGTAAAATATCCATGACAGCTGATGTTCATGTTGTCTCTGTCAGAGGGATTCCCAGACTTGCAAGGGTCTGCACACACGTGGGCACGCATGGGGGGTCCTACCAGCAAACCTTCTGTTGTCCTCACAGGCAAATGACACAGCTTATCACTTCCAGGTTTTAGTTTAATAAACTATATGTAGTCAAAGTTTATTTCAAACCTTAGCCATGATGGTTTCCTTTTAAAACTGTCAATATCTAGAAGCTTACGATCAGCTCAGTTGGGCTCACCTGTGGCTTGGCAGGCCTGTCCTCACAAAAACCTCTGTTTAGGAGCCACAAAATGAAATGATAGCACTGGAAACTTAAGCAGGGTTGTCCTCCAGAGCCTGAGGAAGTGTGGTGAGCCAGCATGCATGTTCTTTGTTGATAAACATCACAGTCATACCAAAAATGGTTTTCATGTCGTGTTTTAAGCATATTGACGCACTGCTAAAGAAGTAGTGTGTTGTTGCTGACACCTAGTTCTGCTGTGATCCCTTTGGCTAGGTTTTGTAAAGCTTGTAGTGAAGGCCTAGAGCAGGAGATTACAGCAAACTTTTAAATCTGTTGCACTCATCAGACAGCTGGGAAAAAATAAATTATGGCCCGCTGACTACCATTCAAGCGGGGAAACCCAGTTAATAGGGGTTAACAAACCCAGGGAAGACTTCCTCATTAATAACCAGTAATGACAGCCAGGGAGCTAAACCTGTTCCCAGAGGTTCCAGGAATCCAGGAGTTTCCCAGAATCACTACCTTTTTGCCCGCTAACATTGTCCTCATAAAAGTTAGATCATCCAGCACAAGCATATACAAGAATAAATTTCAAGTGAATTATACATTCTGGCATTTGTCTTTCTCCCATACAGGCATAGTAATGTCTCCTGAAAATCATCTGCATCAGAAATTCTGAATTTACAAAATGATCTTTAGAAAATTTGATGGGACAAATTCATAAAGTAGGTGCAGTGATTGAGCCCTCAGCATTTTCATTTGCATATGCCAGCACAGATTTGCGCATAAGACTGAAATGAATAAGAAGGGAGATAGATTCTCAGTCCAAAATTTATTTTCTGTGCATGAAAGTGTTGCCTTATGAAGCTGTAAGTATTTTGTTAAATGGTTGTCAGAGGGGTTTTTGGGAGGGAAAAAATAATCCCCAGTTAAAAATAGGCCTCAAATTTTCTAATTCATTTCCTCGCTTGACTGAACTGTAAAAGATTTAGTTCCCTAATTATACCGACACAATGGCTTAACCTGTTGAGTTGCAAAAGCTTGCTGTTATTCTTAATCAGCATCTCTAATTCAGCAATAATGAGTCTGTGACAATGAGAGAAAACAGAGAAAGATTCGTGGTTTCTGCCATTACAAATAATTATTTCCCATGCGTTTTAGTGTTCAGGCACTTCTTGTATTTGAAGCTGTGAGACCCCGAACACATTGCCATCGGAATAATTATTCTTCAGCAGCTACTGTAAACTGCCAGGCAGTGAGAGGCTCGATGGAGGTGCTGACTATTCATGTAGCCTAAGCCCATTTCTGGGTTGTGAGATGAGTGTCTCGCTGCTGATGGGATAACAGAGCACACGCTGCAGGAGAAAGGCTCAAAGATTTCAAATTAGAGTCAACTTTGGCATAACTTAGACTCAAGCTTCAGTAGCATTGAGTTGGATTGTGGAATAGACGTTTTCTTCTTTCGTTGTTACTGATTAATCTGAATCTTTACTGTTAGAAATAATAACAGATTTTTCCTTCTGAACTCCCTCTCAAACCTCAACAAATACATGAACTTGCTTTGCTCTGCCTTCTACCTCTTGCATTTTCTTGTTACATTGCCTAGAAGCATTTTCTATTGCCTTCAATGAGAGCATCATCTTCTGTTCTCAAAGGAAGTTAGAGGACCATCACAAGATCACTGATGAGAAAAAAGGGACCGTGTTGTAAATTTTTTAACAAAAAACTCCAATTGCTTTTTTATTTTTTTTTTATTTCAATACTCAGATCTTTCTTGGAAAAGTCACGTCTTGGAAAACCACAGACAATCCTCACTCTGACACTTACAGTGTAGTATTTTAGTAATAACTTCATTTTTAAAAAAATCACAAGTGGAAATGAAATGTATCTGCTTCTCTCAGGTGCAGAGGAGCTCCCCTAGCCACGTACCCATCCAGCTGCTGCAGGTGAACTTTACAACTTCACCAGTTCTCAGGAATAACTGGAGAAATTCGAGAGAGAAGGGAGCAATGCAGCCCCCTCCCAACTTCACACATGTCATTGGTCCCCAGACTCAACCACCAGCCCCCCTCAGTCCAGAGGGGCACTGCGGTGTCTGGTGCCATCCCACTGCCTCCGCTCTTTTGCAGGGAGTCGCTGAGTGGTATGATTTGCCCGATGACTACTTGATTATATTCACCAAAACCTGAAGCTGTACATCTGGCTTCTCTCAAATGAGCCCACAGAGAAACTCAGAGGTCTGGGTTTGTGCCAGTTTAGCTAGCAGAAGGAGTACATAGATCAAGACAGTTGTGAATGCCAGTTTTCCTGCCTTGTCTCCTCATCTTCCTTGCAGGTACCGAAGAGGGACATTGGATGTGTGTGCAGAGAGCTGCATTACCACCTCCTGCATGTGGCCTTGCATCTGAAGAACCTTCCATCTGGCTGCTCACCAGCCCCAGGGTTAGAAGTCTCCTCTCCTTTTGTCTGACTTTCCACTTTCTTCAGGCCCTCTAAACTTCCACCGAGTCTCTCAAAACTTCTGTGATATTTTTGACCTTTGCAAGACCTCAATCTCTGTTCCACTTCAGGGGAAACTCCACTGCAAAAAAATCCCTTCTGAGCTGGCTGCCTTGCCTGGACTGGCTTCTCCATCCCACTGTTCTCAACTTGTCCCGTCTGAAATGTGAGCTACTAAGACTGGTCTCATATGTGAAACGTGTGGTATAGCACATGTTGAAACATCTGATGACGAAGCAACTTCAAAAATAAAAATATTGTCCTAGTTTGTCAGCTTCTTGAAGCTTTTTAGCTGCCATTAACCACGGACTTCCTCTTGGCTGAAGCTTGTGAGTGACAATATGTGCAAGCAGAGCACTAATTAGCAGCCAGGATGTTTGAGGGCGGCACTCCCTGTGCAAAGCATATTAATTTTATCAGCTAATCAAACTATTTTTAATCACAAAGTGCTCTTTGAAAATGACAAGAGCATGCAAGAGCCAAAAGATGGCTAGATATAGAGGCAACAATTTCTATTTTGAAACCTCTGCTGAGAAGAAAAAAATGATTCATGGGCTGAAATGCAGCGTTCCAGCATTTACTGTCTCTCTTGTCAGCAGAAGTACCGGGGGAGACGGAAGAGCAAAAATTAAGTTAGAGAGATAATACACAGGAAGCCAATGTTATGTTAGATTAAAACCAGCCAGTACTTTCAGCGACGAGCATGGAAACTAGAAAGGAAATACCACTATACTAAACTATGCAGAACACATTATGCCTATATTCTTCCCCCCTCCCCCCCTTTATAAAATAACATAAAGCACAGGATCATCATCAAGAAATGGCAGGAGCTAGATGCCAAATGGGCAGGCTGCTTCTCGGATCAATGACAAAGAACCCAGTTGCCTCTCTCGGGTGCTGAACTGTCCAGCTCTTGACAGGAGATGCAAAAGATCATCTGCATGTAAATAGAGTCTTTACAGTTCATAGAAGAAGCCTAAGTGGCAGAAAATCACCTCCCTGATCTGTGCTGAAGAGAGGATAAATTGATACACAGTGGAAGAGCAAGAAAAGAGAAAGCCCATCTCTTCCCAGCTCTGTTCAGACCAGCAACCTACTCCCCAATGTCGAAAATGGGTACTTCACATGACCCCTCAGGAAGGCTGGAGCTCCATGATTTCGAGCCTACTTCGGGCACCTGCTGGGTGGCAAAATGAATCCCGGCATTGCTTTGCTAGAATCTCCTCCTGCCACAAAAGCCCTAATGCAAAACAACCAAAGTAAACACTCACAGGGTAATCCTCTTTAAGCAGAGGAACCGATGTGAAGGTGCAGAACAAAAGATTTACTGTAATTCTTTTCTGGTTTGATAATCTTTAAGCGACTGATTGTTTTTATCTTAGTAAAGATGCAGCCTGTGGTAAAGTGATTTGCATAATTTTTCACTTTTTCCAGAACCGTTGCCACAGGAGTTTGTAGCTCTGTTGTCTGAAAAAACCCCTACATTTCTATGGTTTCTCATTTGTCTGGCAGGCCATCATACTCTCTGAGAGGTTCCATTATTTTCAAGACAGCTTTACTTTAGTTAGGAAGTTTTAAGACCTTGATTTTAGTTTTTAGACAAGCATGTGTCATAGAAACTAACACAAAATTAGTTTAAGGCAACACGTGTTGCACTGTGGCTACGTTGTCAGCAACAATGCTGATGCTACTTCCAACTCGGTGTTTTGTCCTACAAAGGGGAAACTTCAGCAGCTCAGAGTTCTCATCTGCACTTCTCAGGATCCCATCCTGTAAATCTTCTGAAATTATTATTTTGCCTGACGCCGCACAACTCAACTACACAGGAGACACCTCTCAAAATACTGCATTCACGTGTTCTTTGGATAGCAGAAGATTTTTTTGCAAGACTGACCTGGTTTTGGCAAATGTGTTTTTATTCTGTTGTGTCCCTTTAGTTGCTTGAGAGTCTGGATGAAACTCTGGCCTTAACAGGGTCAGAGCTGAAACTCACACTGGTGCTACCTTGCTGTTTAAAAAGCCCCAAGCCATTCTGCTCAGAAGCTACATGTCTTGTTTGGCACAGTCTACTCTCCTAGCACACCATAAACTGCAGGAAGCCCAATCTTTAACACTTACTTAAGAGAGGTCAAGTAAAGTGTTAGCAGGCAGACTGCTGGCTTGCCACCTGGACAGAAGAGAGGCATGCTTTTTCTCTCACACTGCTTTGTGCTCCTCATATTTTGCCCAGTAAATCTGAGATAAAATTATTAGACATTCGGATAACATGTGGCAGCTGCAGACTCTGTATCTATATACCTACACTATAGAAGCATTTTTAGAACTTCTGTAAATGGTGGCATATTTCTGTACCCTGCTGTATGTGACATCCCTGACTAAAGTTGTGTCTTGGGCCTTACCACAGGTGCATATGTACTGCAAACACTATTCTGGGAGTTAAAAGCATCACACACTGAGGGTGAGAATTATGTTATCCTTGCTGAATTTCAGTCTGCATGCCACACTTAAATATCAGTAGTGTTTTACAGAGAATGCCATCCATTGCCTATAGGTTAGGACAGTCAGCAGGATGGGGACATCGCTCTTCTGCTGGGTGGACACCCTCCCCAGGAACATGGGATTATGGTCTGTCTTGTTCTGTGAGCATCATCCAAGGTCAGGCGCAGGGGCTGGGCTGGAGACTTCACAGAATCATAGAACTGTCTGGGTTGGAAGGGACCTTAAAGATCATCTAGTTCCAACCTCCCTGCCATGGGCAGGGACATCCCTCACTAGACCAGGTTGCCCAGAGCCCCATCCAGCCTGGCCTTAAAAACTTCCAGGGATGGGGCTTCCAACACCTCTCTGGGCAACCTGTGCCAGTGTCTCACCACCCTCATGGTGAAGAACTTCTTCCTAACGTCCAATCTGAACCGACCCATCTCTAACTTTAATCCATTCCCTCTAGTCCTATCACTACCCGACACCCTAAAAAGCCCCTCACCAGCTTTCTTGTAGCCCCCCCTTAAGATACTAGAAGGCCTTGGAGCCTTCTTTTCCCCAGACTGAACAACCTCAACTCTCTCAGTCTGTCTTCATAGGAGAGGTGCTCCGCCCTCTGATCATCCTTGTGGCCCTTCTCTGGACATGCTCCAGCACGTCCGTATCTTGTACTGAAACCACTCAGCCTGTGATCTCTCCCTCCCAGCCCCACCAACATGGTGGGAATGGTCATCAACGGTGGGCAGACCCTGCCCAAGCAGCACCACCCACCCGCTTCCCGCTCAGGAGAGAACACCTCGCTCCTTCTCGTGGCTTGTGACGCTGATCAGGAGCGATCACTCTCCTCTAGTGATCAACTACAGAAATGACCCATGAAAAGTGTACACTTTGAGACTATACATTCGAATTTAAACACCTGAAGTCAACCTCTTGTTGACTCTCCATCCCACAAGAGATTTATTTAAGCTAATTTTACATGTCTAAAAACACTAGAAGCGTGAGTTGGTAGTGCTCACACCGTAGTTAACAAAGTGAAGGGTTACCACGCGGCTATCAGACATCCCAGACAGGTTGAATGTCCCTCTCTGGGTGTCCATCTCTTCCTACAAACTGCCAAGGGTGAGCAGCTCAGAGAGAAAGGAAACTTTTAAGTGCACGAACTGGAGCAATGAGTCACGATCGAGATGACCGTATCCCATCAGCACACACAGACAAAAACGTGGCTGAGAAATCCCGCAGCTCTACAGCGCCGAACTGCAGCATTTCTGAAACTCGCTGCAGATTTTAATAGCTGTCATCCATCCTAAAAATACATTTGCGCCTCTTTTTGTTACTGTGGCGTGCCTCTTCTCTGGAGACGCGGTAGGTAACAGGGCCAAACCGCTCCTCAGGGCGACCTCGGTACCTGCGTCCCGGCGAACCTACCTCCTTCCCGGCCGGGGGGCACTCCC
>NW_009734755.1:20480-39228 GCF_000703405.1 Apaloderma vittatum | reverse complement strand
TCTCGCTCCTTCAGGCGTTTATGTTGCTTCTCCCGCCCTGGGTGACAAGCTCTGGCCGTTGCCTTTGCAGAATTCTGGGGTGACATTGCTAAAGAGTTTTACTGGAAGAGCCGGCACACGGGACCCTTTCTGAAATACAACTTCGACGTGACCAAGGGGAAGATCTTCATCGAGTGGTTGAAAGGGGCAACCACCAACATCTGCTACAACCTGCTGGACAGAAACGTCAATGAGAAGAAACTGGGGGACAAAGTTGCTTTTTACTGGTAAATTTCTTTAATTATGGTGGGGAAGGTGTGTAAATACTATCCTAAAGTGTACAGTGCTCGCCTTTGCGTAGGCGAATTAAAACGTGGTAAAATTTTTTTTTAGTCTTTGTGGCGCTACGGCAGGTGTTTGCTCTCTGCGTTTGAGCAGAGCCATGCGATGGAGCTTCTCCTGGGACACACTGAAGTGGCCCAGCGTGACAGCTCCCGGCTTCCATCTCCGCCTTCGCAGGCGGCTCCGCTAAAAGCTCAGAGCAGCCAGACGGCGAGGAAGCAGGTGCCGCAACTCCCTGGTGAAGTAGGTAGATGGGGATAGAGATGTGGGAGGAGGAACAGCTAACATCCAGCAGCCAAAAGCTAATAAACCCCACATCTCTCTTCTTCATGGTTTGTGGGTCTGGCAAGTTTCCCCTCCTGTGCTGGGAAGGTTCTTCTAAAATCTGAGCTTATATATTGATTCCTTGCAACCCTGTGATGCCTTCAGAAAGGGTGGCTTCTCTGTTACCTTTGGGAGGAAAAGTTAACTTCCAGCCATGTCTGTCTGAAGTATGTTTGTATTGGCTTTTTTTTGTTTGTTTGTTTTTACCAGAGTAGTTACTAGCCTTAAAAACCACATGAAGCTTGATTTTTCTTCATGGTAATGCAAAAATAGGTTTAACTAATGATGCCCAGGATCCACAACTAATGCTCCCCTGCTGACCTGGCTCAGCTGGCACCACAGCTGTGTCCCTAATCTGAGAACGGCGCCTTGCCCACCCATGCGTTTTGCTGTTTCCCTTATGTAGTATGCATTTATGTTGCGTTGGTACGACTGTATGTGGCAGTACAGAAGCACAATTAAATATACTCATGAGGGACGCAATAACTCGTTAGGTAATGGCGAGTCCCTTCAGCAGAGCAGCTGGAGTCTTACTGTCATTGCAAGAAAAATACCAGATGCTCTAAGTGATTTTGTGCAGCAGAGGGATCCCCCCTGGCTCCCAGGTGTAAAGGTGACTGCGGGCTACCCTGCTGGAGAACCCAAATGTATTTATACCAGCGTTGTTCTGGCTGTGACTGTAAAATTAGATTTAGACTGGAGTTTCTATACATAGAGCAACCACTTCAGTAAAAGAATTATATGTACTGCCTAGCAAATAATTGAACTGATAAGACACAGGTAAAATGGTGGGAAGTGTTTACTTCCCTGTTAGTTAAGTACATACTTGCTCAGATGTGAAATGACTGCAGCTTCTGAATGAAAACTCCTTTGTAAACTCATTCAGGTAAAGGTGTGCCAGCACACGAGGCCATTTGGCAGGCCAGGGCTGGCAGCTGCGCTGCGGTTTATGGAGGGAGTGAGCACGGTGTTCTTCTTGCACGTAAATCTTTGGGTGACAAATAGACAGCAGCCTACCACTGTAATTTGGTCTTGGTAAAGATTTTTCTTGTTAGTTATTCTGGCAGTCTTTGTGGAGGGTATCTGTGATGCTGAGCAAACCTTGGAGTGGATTTTAAAGTGGTGGGTGTCTGTCAGGCGTGACGTTCACAGCGCTGAAGAATAAGGTCTCTTCCTCCTTAGCAGACAGCTTTCCCTGACTATTTTGGGATCAGCTCTCCCGGTGTGGCTCTGTCACAGGTGACTTGGCACTGGGGTGTCTGGGGCTGTTGGCTGGGAATGTCGCTGGGAGAGGCACACTGAACGCGACTCGTCTGGCACTGACCGGCAAACTCGTGGCACTGAGGGCTTGCGGAAGCGGGGCTAAGGGTTGTGGCTTGTAAAATTACCATTCTAGGAGCACCCACATATTTTTCTTCATCAACAAAATGTAATTGCTGTTGTCTTGTCCTTCCACGTTTTGTGTTTTAACACAATATTCAGCAGGCCTGTGTTCCTAGAGAACTTGAGACTTATCATGCTATATGAAAGGTCAAAAAAGAAGTGAGAGCCCCCAAAAGCCAAAGGGAATTCCTGGGAAAAACTTGGATAGTATTTATTATTTTTTTTAAAAATACCATTGCCACTTGCTTGCTTCTGAGAAGATCTATAGCCTGCTAGATGGGAAAGGTGCTTGTTATAAACCAAAGTATCAGTGACCAGCTCTATGAGAGCTTTGAAAAGGTACAAGACCCCATGGTCTTTGCTTTCAGAGAAGAGAAATTAGGGAGTAAAGGAATAATGTTTCAAGGCAGTGGTGAGCGTTTCAGAGATGTGTCCTGCCAGAACTCAGAGCTGCTGTGTGCTGCTGGCTGGTGCTGTCTCAGATTGTGCATGGAGGGGAAGGAGCGAGTGCTTCACCTGGATCTGTTACGGCCGAGCTTCCCTGAAGGTTCCTGCACCACCAGCAGTCTTGGGCAGCTCAGAGCGGCTCCACTCAGAGCGTCTGATCCCGAGCCACACGGAGTTGCTCTTTCAGCACAAAGGGCAGTACATGGGATTGCTTCATGCTGCATAGCTTGTACATAGGTGACGTTTACTGGTGTGATGTTGTCCTTTGGGTGCTGGTAGGACTATGTGGTTCAAAATGACCGTCCTGGGTCGGTGGGGTTACTAAGCTTGGATTTGGAGCATGTGTTGGATGAGGAATGACTGAGGGATCTGGGGCTGTTTAGCCTGGAGGAGACTGAGGGGAGACCTTATTGCTCTCTACAACTACCTACAGGAGGTTGTAGCAAGGCGGCAGTTGGTCAGTTCTCACCAGTGGCGAGTCATAGGACAAGGGGAAATGGCCTTAAGTTGCACCAGGGGAGGCTCAGGTTGGATATTAGGGAGAATTTCTTTACTGAGAGGGTTGTCAGCCATTGGAACAGGCTGCCCAGGGAGGGGTTGAGTCACCATCCCCGGAGGGGTTGAAGAGACGTGTAGATGTTACATTGAGGGACATGGTTTACTGATGTTGACAGGGCTGAGGCAAAAGCTGGACTCAATCTTGAAGGTCTCTTCCAGCTGAAAATGTTCTATGATTTGCATTTTCCCTGTTGGCTGTTTCACTGTGACATCTCTTGCTACTTGTGAATGCTACAAGTATTTCTGTTTCTGCTGCTTTTGATTCCTCTTTCTCTGTTTGGTATTGCTGATGTGGCCTAAAAAGGAACAGAAACTCCAGGAAATGTTTTCTGATAAAGCGCCGCTCTCAGAAGTAAAATCTCTTTCATAACTGCCTGGAAAAGCTGGTCAGTAACACTGGTTACTGGGCAGGTTAGTACCAGTGGTGGCTTTTGCAGGTGAAATGTGCTGAGCAGGCGAGCCGGGACACTGAGGGCACTTGCAGGAGACTCGAAGCAGCGCCGAGGACCTCGTTTGCGGTGGATGGTGTTAATTAGAGCAGGAGCAGTGGCGTATGCCTTCCCTGTGCTGTAGGCACACCTGCGTCAGGTGGGGAACCCTTAGTGCTGTGTATTAATCATCTCGTATAAACGTCAGCCTGGGCAGCTTGTGGAGGTCAAAATATACCCAGGTGGGAATTGGAGAAGAGCAACACCTATCACAAACCTCTCTCTAATTAGGCCCCGGGGGATGGAGCCAGTTCTCCACGTAACCTGTGCACGGCTGAAGCGCTAAGTTCCTGCCTTGGTTTCTCGTACTCCCAGCTGCAGTACTGGTGGGACCGGGGCAGGAGGTAGAGCTATACACTCTATTTTTAGTCTCCCTGTAGCCTAGATGCATGAACTTATGCTGCTGGCTTTTATCATTTTTTGGAGTGTGTATCAATTTTCTGCCTTGTTTTCAATGGTTGCATATGAAATAACACACCTAGAAAGGAAAACCAAAGATAATAAAGGCTGACGGAGCCTACTGGAGCTTTATTTAAACAAAAGAATAACTGCCTATGGTTCTAATTCTGGGCCTAGGACAAACATGATGTGCAAAGATAAAATAAAATAAAATGGAGAAGGTGCTTAGTTTCTGTATTTGATTTTTTTTTTTTAATATAATAAAGGACTTAGGGGCTTACAGCTGTGAATTTTCTTCCAATAAAACTTTCTGTAAGGAAAACAACAACTACAGAGCATGTTTTAAAAACCAAAAATACCCACAAAACAAAACAAAAACCCAAACAACCCAACCAAAACTGACAAAACAAAAATAAATGTCCCGAGCACTTCTGGAGGTTTTTATCAGGAAACTGGAAATTCTCGTTTATGGACAGCAGCCTTCCAGAGAGGATACAGGTTGTCAAACACCGCTTTGGTCTAAATGTGCTGCTGGGCTGGAATGGGACAAGCCCACATTTGCTGGTTCCTGCCTGTGCTCCTCGATCTGGTGGCTGTTCCTCGCCAGGGAGTGCTTCGTTCTGGGATGTGCCATCCCTGAGCCACAATGGAAGCTGGATGAAGCCGTGTGTCAGTTGAGTTTCTGCTCTTCTGTCTGCAGGAGTCATCTTGCCTCGAACTACTGAGAGCCAAGTGCTTGGTCTCCGTAACGCAGAGCAGCCCCGTGGTTTGTCTTTCCCTTTAGCTACCTTTGCAGGTATCAGCCTTCCGTTGCCATCATACACACAGGTGCTGTGGCTGAGGCTGCTGGCTGTTAACATCCAGGCTTTCAGAAATGCTTAGTTGTAGCCACATTCCACACGATGCGCTCAGCTCTGCTACTCCCACGCGCTTCAGGACTTGGGAGTGTCCCGTGCCAGACTGACTCTTGGTTTCTTTGGTAACTTCCTGGCTGGCTTATACTTGCAGTGATGCAGCCTCTTTCAACACTGTTCTGGGTAGTGAAAGCATATCCCGAAGTCGCACAGTTGATGGTCTTGGCAAGGTGTTAACTATTTTGGAAGCGTTGCTGGACAGTACAGTGCTCTGCTTCTGAAAATCCAGCGGTTTAGGTGTCCCTGGTAATAAAAGACATTGAATGTCCTTGTATTTTATTAAACTATACATCTTTTACACTCCTTTAAGGGCAATGATTGTTGTAGCTTTCTGTCATGGATGGTGGGTTTTGTGAAATCTGCCAGCCTGGGAATGGGTTTAAAACAAAGCTGATGGTCTCAGAGCTGCGTGGGCAGTGTAAGAGTGGGAACATCACCAGAAACCTGATACTAAAGCAAGGAGTAAAGGAAGTAACTATTGTAGCTCAGACACACCTAGGTCACGTATTTTTCTGATTTCTTTGGTGGAATTCTTCTGCTCCTAGCTCTGGGACAGTCCCCAACCCCTGTGTTTGGTGCTGTGACAGTAGTGTGAGCAGCCGCCGTGCTTGGGTCCTCGTATATAAAGACAAACTGGGACAGGAGGGACTCATCGCTTGTCCTCAGTGTGGCTCCCTGGCTTTTCTCCCTTGGTGAATGGAGTCTGCATCTTCAGACTCAAAATTAACTGATTTCATGTAATTGTTCCGATCGTCCCTCTGCACGTTTGGTCACAGATGAGACAGTGGAGGAGGACAGTCACAGAGGAGGACAGTGCTGCCCCAGGGCAGCCTGGTGATTCCTGCTTAAGGGTCTGGAGTTACTTGGTTTGGCCTGAGGGTCTGGAAAACACTGGGGCCATGGTCTGAAGCTTGTTTCCAAAGGCTGTATGTGTGTATGCTGAGACCTGGCACCTGCCAGTTTTCTCCTGTCGTATCTTGGGGTTCTCCTGTCCCAGGTGAGGTTGTTAATGGCTTGCACTTGTGTGCTGCATTCTCTTTGTTACTAGAGACATCTCTGAGATAGGTCCCAGGTGAAAGACCTCATGCCAAAGGGATGAACTATATATGTGAGAGCAATCAGATACTTTCTTCAGGCAGATGCTGCCCTGTGGGCTTCCCGTGTGGGGGCTGTGCTTTCCTGGAGGTTGTGAGTCAATATTTTGAGCACGGTGTTACTCAGACAGCTGGCAGGCACGAAGTTGTTTGACATTGTATTTCCCTTCTGAGGGCTGACTTGGAAGCAGAGCTTGAACTCATCCCTGCCAGTTATGCATGCTGGTTTGTGGGGAGGTGCTGGGAAGGATGGTTGATTTGACGTTTTGAAGATCTAGAGTCCCGTTCCTGTTCTTCAGAGCCTTTTCCATCAGAGGATGCAGGGCAGGGCAGGAGTGAGGAGCTGGCAAGTGCTCTGAGCCTTGTGCTGTTCTGCTCTGCAGTTCACCAGAGGAAGGGGACATGTATTAAAGGTTGGTGACCTCTTGATTACACAGTGTCTGTGGCCTCCTGGGGTTTTGCCCATTCAGAAGCACTGCTGAACTTGTGCCTCTGTGGGAGGGCATTCAGCATTATTGATGATTTTTACTGGAAGTAGCTTTTACTGATCTCAGATAACCTAAATCCTGCTCCTTTAAGCAGAATGGGACTTTCTTCTTATGTTAATTCAAGTCTGTGAAGAAAAAAGGCACTCGGGCAGCACTTGTGTGGTTGTTCCATGGCCAAGCAGTAAGGAGAGGGGTCTTGTAAGCTCTCCTGCCTGGAACACCCACTGGCAGCAGCCTTGAATAAGGCAAGCAGCTTTCATGGGGATTGTGTCAGAGCTGCTTGCTCCAAGCCTTTTGCTCTGAAACCCTTGGTAGCCACTACTGGCAGGGATACAGTGTCCATTTATATAAATACAAGGGAAGATCCAGGAAGTATTTGACCAGGTAAACAAGTTGGATGTCAGCAAGTGCCCAGGATTAGATGGCATGTGCCCCAGAGGATTGCAGGAACTCAAATGTGAAATTGCAGAGCTGCTGGCCAGGGTATGCGGTGTGTTACTGCAAAGGACCGGGAAGGTGCCAGCTCCACCCCTTCTAGAGAGGAGGGTCCTGGGAACCAGTAAATCCAACTTGCATCCCTGGGGCTGCGGTGAACCTGTATGTGTGGACCGGTGCAGTCTGATGGGAAAGGAGATGGAGCTGCTGTGAAGTCCTGCTGCAGAGCTGCCGGAGCGCGAGGCGGGCAGCACTGAGCTCAGGGACGCGGCTGTGTTCAGACTGCCTGCATCGGGCTTCCTGCAAAACGTTGTTCAAGAGCGTAATTTAACTGTGAAGGGAAGCCAGGTCTTTCTTACGGAGCTGATTTAGTCTTACTCTTTGCTTCCTTGCTTTTAATTGTCTCTTTTCAAGACCAGCAGCAGCTCCCCCAAGGATCAGTGTTGAAACTCAGCTGCTGATAGTGGCCAGGCTCATGTACCTCCATAAACAGCATCTCCTGCTGCTGCTCCTGGAGTAAAAACCACCAGTCCCTGGTTCTGACCCAGCAGGATATTTTGTTATCGTCCAAGAGGCTCTTGACTGAGCTGCTGTGAACATCCCAGTGCTGAAGTGCAATGCTGCTGTGCCAATGAGACCTGTGGTGGCCTTTATGTTCTTATTTAGTACTTTTTTCCTCATACTGCTTTGACAGAGGGTCTGGTTCTGTTGATTAAACATGAGAGATTTAATAATTTTTCACTAACTGCTTCTTACACTCCTATCTTAAAATTTTGGCTCATGCTCTATCCAGAGCTGCCTTTCTGTGTGGTTCTGGGTATGTGGTTGCACAGTAACTACCTGGGGGAGTAGCGAGGGGTGTGCGTGCACAGACAAGAGCTGCTGGATTTTCTTATATCTGTGTAACTTGTATCTTATAACGCTGGCAGATATTACAGGCGCCTTGATATGTTTTAGGAATAGTTTACTTACTGTGGGGAGGGGCACCGTGGTTTTGCAGTGATGGCACGTTGTGAGTGTTGGCAGGAAAGCTGAAACTTGGGGGATAAATGGAGCTCATGGGCAGAGAGGGTGGCAAACTCCTGCACACATTCAAGAAAGATCAGAGCCTTCAGTTTGCCTATTGGACCGGAAAACCTGATTATTTTATTTTAGCTCTGTGAAAGGCTTTTCTGCGGTTCCCCTGCTGCCCTAGAGTGACTGGAGCAGAAGTGGACAAGGACTTGAGCTTGCTGTGGATGAGACGTGCTCCGAGCAGTGGTGTTGACAGGACACAAAGCAGTCAGGCTTTGCCGAAAGCGATGCGAGTGGGTGCTTGCTCCGAGCATGGCGTTTTGTCTGGGGGTCGTTGTGTTTGGTGGGCTTCTCGTGCTCAGAGCTCTTCGGCTGTAGTATCGATTGCCAGTGCTTTGGCAAGAGCTCTCTCACCAGCACAGTGAGTTTGCCTTTTGCTTCTGTGCCCTGCCCCGGCTCAGCACTGTTTGTGCCGGGCTTCAGTTCTCTGTTTGCGTTTCTGCACGTCACTGGTTCTGAATGGCAGAACGCGGGGATGGGAAATCGCGAGCCCTGGCAGCTTTTCAAAGCCCGTTGTTTTCACCATTGCCACCTCCCTTCTTTAGGGGAATCCCTCAAGGAAATCCTGGTTACTTTTTCACACCTGGGTGCTTGATAGTGAAGCATATTTTGCACTCCTGTTGCCGCTGACCATCTTGTAAGAGATATTCCATGTACAGAACGAGGTGACAGTGCAGCAGGTGACATCTGGCTGCCACCTGTAGAGGTTTCTGAGGCATGAAGTTGAAATGTCCCCCAAAAGTCTGTTTACAAGTTTAATTTCCTCACATGGCCTTGATGGATATTGTTTGAACTTCTATTGAAACCAACTTGCCTGGCTTTCAGTGTCTTTAGGTCTCAAAATTTTGGTGGTGTGCTCCATCCAGAGATGCAGAATTTCCCAAACTGAGGCGTTTCCCAGCTGCGAGCGGCTTGTTTGCTCTTTTACTTATAGAAGCTTCATCCAGGATATGTTTTACAGCCCGACTGCAAATTGTTTAAACAAGGAATCATCTGTATCGTGCTGGAAATAAGCTCTCCTCCTGCTGGGCCGGTAAAAATAGTCCATGCTCCTCTGAAAATATTACTTTTGGTAAACTTTTAAAATGTTTCCTTTCACGTCAAACTCTTGCATTCTTGGGCAGCATTCTGGATTTGGCTCGCAGGGTTCGATGTGCTGGCTGAGGTCAGCCAAACTCAGTGACATACTGAGTAAGCCTTGCATACGAGCTCCGTTGCAACACTACTTAATCATTTTGTTTAACAAAACTTCTTGTTTGTTTTTTAAAAATATCTTAAACTTTCCTCTAAATAAAATAGATAACAAAGCTACCGTTTTTCTTCACTGGCCGTTCTCCTGTGTTGTAAAATCCTTCAGAAAGTAAGAAGGTAATTAGGGTTAGTGCATATCCACTTGATTTGATGGTTACTCATTACCAAGTTAGTAAAGAAAACATGAAGCCACAGAGCAACAAGAATTCCTTCTGCTGCTGAGCCAGAACCTGCCAGTGCAGAAACTGCTGACACCATTACCGGAGTACTCACATGGGTCTGTAGGACTCATAAACTGCCTTATTTTGTCAAATGTGTCAAAGTAATAGCGCGTTTCCCTTGAAGAGGGGCTTGCTGACTGCTGTCCATCCTCTGAAACTGTCACCCTTGTGTTCTGGCTCTCGGGTGGGAACGCAGGGCGTACAAACTCCCTCCTGTGGACTTTACTAACATTGGATCATGAACCAGCAGCAGCGTAAACCAAGAGTTGTCGGTTCCGTTAGAGGTGTTTGAGCATCCTGCAGTCTAGAGGAAAGGGCTCAAAGTAGATTTTAGAGCGTAGCCCAGCAGGTGAGGGGGAAAATTGGAGGGAATTTTGGAAGGTCGATTAATAAACGAGTGGTTTTTGGAGCAGTCGCCACTTCCAGCTGGGCTTTGCAGGCATTGGTCAGGGCGTAGTGAAGTGAATGTTGTTGGGCTGCACAAGATATAAATGTTATTTCTTTAGATGCCTCTGATACTTGTTCAGGTTCTGAAAGTCCGCAGATAGAAAGAAGAGCTGAGAATGTATTTAATAAGAAGGAAAAAGAGAAAGATTGATGCATTTTTTCCCATGGCATGCTAGCAACCATGCGGAGTGTTGAGCGTTTGCTGCTGCGTTTCCATATGGCTATTTTTAAAGGTGATTAGAAGACTGATTCCCTGATCTTAGAGCAGATGGTGGCCCAGTGTCCCTTCAGAAACATGCCCAGTTTTGTAATATATGGACATGGTAACACCTACATTTGAGTCAGTCGGGCCAGAGAGGGGGGCGTTGGGAGCTGGGACGCGGCGCAAAGCCTGTCCCAGCACCGTTTGTCAGCCTGGCTTGAGTTTCTTTCCAGCAATAGGAACCCGATCATTCCAGACACACCATCAACTTCTAGTTGAGATGGTTTGACTCTGAGATGGACTTGACCGTCGAGCTTTGTTAGACCCTACCTACGTATATGGGGGCCACTGGAGAGGAAACCCTTAGGGTGGTTTTAACGCAGGTTGCAGTTAACTGTGGTTTGAGACGGTAAATTGATAAGGTTTTTCTTTTCCCTGGGATTTCCGTTGCCAGGTTTACTTAACAGTGTTCTCGCAGTGCTGCCAAGTATTTCTGAACATACTGGGAAAGCCTTTTCACCAGCCCCTCCCAGGCTACGCTCCATCGTTACACAACTTATTCTTTGTCGATCCTTGTCACGATGCAAGGGGATTTGGGCATGGCTACCGGGACTGTAGTGACTGAGCTTTCTGGTAAATCAAAACACCTCTCAGCCTTCCCAGAACCCCTTTGGGAATTTGCTGCCATGTGTTACTGTAGTAGGAGACAGGTGACGTTAAGCGTGGCCAGTCTGTCCTGGTATTATAAAATAGTTTCAGTAAGGTTTTTTTTGCAAACCTGTTTCAGCCCCTCTGGAGTCAGCAGTGCAGACCCTTCTGCTTTGACCAGTCTTGTCTAGAGTGTTACCATATGCAACTTAAAGCTCTTTTTTTTTTTGATTAAATGGTGTCTTTTCCTGATTATCTTTTACAGCTGGTCTCCCCAAACTTCACGTTTCAACATAATCTGTTTTCTCAAGGACAGGTTTTAAAAGCTCTCTCCTCTCCAGTGCTGTTCCAGTGCCAGGTGGGATAAGCTAGGAGGAAGCAATCGTATTCTTTTTCAGTTTTGACGTCGGTTGTTCCCGAGCTGTCTCCAAGCAGACCCTTCTTCTGGTTGCAGGTTTCCTGGGTCTCCTGAGAACAGCTGAGGCCAAGCGGGAGCCTTGTGAGCAGCTGGTGGCCGCAGTGGCCGAGCACGCAGCCCGTGCGTGCCAGCGCAGCCATAGGGAAGCCCCGGGGCTCCAGCTGCCCACGCGTCGGGCACATGAGCCCGTTCCCCAGACGGCAGGAGTTTGGCCTGGCTGAGCTCCACCTGGCATTTCGGCTGCTCTAATTCGGGATGTGAGGCAGGTCGGGGAGCCACGAGCCCATGAGGAGGTGCCTATGGGAGAGGAAAGCTCCGTCCTTCGCCTCATAGCACGTGCTGGGGACAGGCTGCTGGTGGAGCAGGAGCTGGAGAGCTTGCTGTCTCCCTCCAACCTCTCCAGCACCAGCTTGGTCCCATGCTTAGGAGGGATTTGGGGCTCTAAAGGTGTCTTAGTTTAAGTGGCACCAGAGATGTTTTGGAGTGGACATTCCCACAGTGCCCATCTCTGCTCTGCTGGAGGCTCTCCACGGTTCCCCACCATGCAAATTCTTCCCGTGACATTGCATCATCTGGGGAAGGGTCCTTTCCCTCTTCAACACCTTTTTTCAGTCTGGGAAACTGTGTTTTCGTAAGGGCACTTTCCAGTAGCTAAAACACAGAGCCTTCCTTCAGCACTGAGCAAAACTGCTCCGTGGGCTGCTGTCGCCTCTCTGCCAGTTGGGGAATGAAATGGGGTGGCTTTGAAGTGATTTGTTTTGCTCTGAAAACTCACCTTCAAGGTGCCCAACACCCCAGCTGTGCTTGGTAACTTTGGCTTAATGCTTTTATTTCAGGGTGATATGGTCACTGGAACTTAGAGGAGAACCTTAAGTGGTCTTCAGCCCCTTTGGTTCTCAGAAGGAGCATTTACAGGGGTCAGACAGGCTTTGGCTTTGTGCCCTAGTTTGCTTTAGTCTGTGGTTTTTGCGATTCTGCCTGTCTGCATATCTGCAGATGGTCTGGGAGATCTTGAAAACTTGCAGCACTTCGCTTGCTTGGCTTCACTTCATCATTTTCTCCGATACACCAGCTTCTCTTAGTGGTGTTCTAACCCTTGTAAACCACAATGATCATCGGCAATTACCTTGAAAACCATAATTCCCTCCGATGCAACCTTGGCCTTCCTGCTGCTCCATGCGAATGCTGTGGCAGCGCTGCGCGGGGAAGCTGCCTCATCCGTTACTCAAACAGGTTACGCAAGTAATTTTTCTGTAGAAATCTGGAGAGAGACAGAAGCCAAACAGCGTTGCTGGTTTTTTTTCTTGAGTCATTTGGCTGCCCTGGGACATGTGCATCCCCTTGGCCACCGAATACAACTACACAGAGGACATACAATACTACATCTTTGCTAGCCAGCGTGGTTATCTAACAGGGAAGCTTGACTCGATTTAGCACCGTGTGGAGCCAGTCTGTGGCTCTGCATCCCCAAGGTCAAACTCCCGGCTGCGCAGGCCGTCAGTCCCTGAGCCTCCCCTAAGTGCGGTTGTGTCGTGGAGGTGACAAGTGTTGAGGTTCCTCACCTGAAGTTTTTTTTTCCCTCCTGTGTATTTGCTTCATCAGTGGGTGATTCGGCTGAGACCATACAGCCAAAAAATGCCTTTCTCGAGCTGAGCGTGCCCGCAGTGTATAAACATGGGCTCCTCAAGTGCTAAAGAACTCCGATACACTCCTGCTGCGACCTGGGTGATATTTGAAAAGTTTTGGATTATTGCTAAATGAGATGATGCGAGAAACATCAGACTGTGTTTCACCGTGTATTTCATCTAACGATGTATCTGGGAATTTTGGGGAGCTGAAAATTGGTTTTTGCTTTCAGAAGAAGGCTTCCTGTTAGGTCAAAGATTGCACGCAAGCAGTGGCAGCAGTGCCGGTGCCAACGGTTTTCATCAGCAGTTCTTAGGAGAAGGATGTGTTCAGAGGGTGTCGGATTCTGCCGGGCTTGGGCTGCACGCTCTGCCTATGGAGATGAGCACTGCGGTGATGTTTTCAGAAGTGTGAGGGGTTTTATTTTATGTTTATTTCTTTTTCAATTTAATTTGAACAAGCAAGTCCATGTGAGGCACGCGGGACTGACAGCTCTTGCTTCTGTCCGATGAGCACTGAAGGGAAGATGCTGCTCGCAGAATTTCGCTGCCAGGAGTTCACAGGCTCGCTTTTGATGTGCTTGGTAGCGTGCAAGTGGGCATTCCTTTAAATTTCCCATCTAAAATACATAATTCTTTAGGCTTTTGTGCCAGAGGAGAGGTCGGAGCACTCTCTGAGTGCTGCTGTAGGCCGCCGAGTGTAGCTGTGGGCACTCCAAACTATTTTCAGATGCAGGGACACTTAAAGCCATCGCTTGCTCCTGACAGACTGCTCGAAGGCCTTTTGCTGGGGATGCAGTGAAAGGCAGCATCTTGTCCTGAAGAAACGTGGACGTGACTTGTTTCCCATTAAGCACAAGATCGTCTTCAAATCTGAAGCCTGAGGTTTCCCTCGCTGAAGCTTGTGGAGCTCACTCGCAGTCACGCACATGAATGGACAGGGCTTTGAAAGCCCTCTGAAAATCCTTGCTGAAGTTCTAATCCTTGCTGAAGTTTTAACTTCTCTTTGACTTTGCTCTGTGTTTCTCCTGCAAGTGCCCTGTGTGCTTTGAGGACAAGCCTGGGCGTGTTCCCTGGCCTGAATTTCCCTTCTGGAGTCTGGCGAGGAGGAGGAGGAGGAGGACCTGGCATATTTGGGATATGCAGGAATGTCCGAGCAGTGCCTCGAGCCTGGTACCCAGAGGGCAATCACAGGGGCTGCAACCTGGCTGCCATCTCCCCTCAGCTGCGAGGCCATCGTAGGGTGCTCAGTGCAGCCTTTTTCATAGGTTCTGTCCCCATCCCACCATCAGCCCATCTCCAGGCAGCAGTGACCACCCCAGCCTGAAGCGAATCAGCACCTGTGGAGGGAGACCTGTTTGCAGGGCAGGGCATGGCCAGGCTCTCTTAAAATCTGTTTAGGAGATGCATTAGAAATGCAGCCAGTGAAGGCTCAAGGCAGGGAGCCGAGCCCTCCTGGAGCGCGGGTTTGTGGCATCCGAGAACTCCCAAGTTTTGCTCACGAGGCAGAGCCCTCCTCTCCCTTACGGGTATTGCAACGCTGAGTTGATGAACAAACCCCATCTCCCTGGTACGGGGAGCCGACGTGTCCTTGGCTAAGCTGGCCACCAGGCGAGCCCCCGAACAGCCGCGGGCTGCCGGCCTGCCTTCCACAGGGAGCTTCCCAGGTGGGACAGCCTGTGCTAGTCTTCCTCCTGAGGTGTTTCTTTCTTGGAAAAGGTTGCAAGTGTATTCTGTGCTGCAGCAGAGCACAGGCAAAGCAGGGGGTCCCTCCTCCCTGCACTGTTCTGCAGATTTACCCTGGGCTAGGATGCACAGGGTCTGCCCACAGCACCCAGCAAGGCACCAGTGCAGAGATCTTCAGGTGAGGGATTAGTGGGCTGGGATGCCCCAGCTTGCATTTAGAAGCGTTATAATTGTCTTTAAGAGATATTTCGTGGTGGGGTTCACGGCTGAGGGGCAGAGCTGCCCACACAGCAATACTATACGTCTGGACCTGAGCAGGTTTGCACAATGCTGGCCTTGATGTTGCTGCACCTGTGGTGAAGAAGCACGAAATAAAACCTCTGAAAGGTGAGGGAAGGCGCTTAGTGTGAAGCCAGATGCAACGGGAGCAGATGCTCTTCCTTTGAGCCAGATCAGTTACAGCTGCTCAGTCCAACACTGGAATCAGCTCCGGCATCTTTGACCCTCAAGTAGTAAAATCAAAAAGGCAACTCTGATTTGCTGGTTTCCCTTTACTAGCTGAGCTCCCTGCTGTAAGGGATCTCGTCTAATGGTTTCACATGTCATTTAGCTCAAAGTGATGCTCTTGGTTACGATGGGGAAAGGAGAGGAAAACACATGGAGGCCTACCCTGCGCACTAGTTCTCATTCCAATCCTTTTCTTTTTCTTGGCATTCTTGTTTCCCTTCCACTTTGCACTTAAAAGGGGCCCAATTTACATAAAGGATCAAGCAGGGAATGCCCTTTCAGAAGCCACTGGTGGGAAGGTGCACTGCCCTGTGTGTCCATGGACCCGAGGGCTGCAGAACGCTGAGGAAGCCAGGAGTATAACTCAGTATCAAGAGGAATAAGTCTAGTTTTTAAGACCCAAGAGTAACTTTTGATCCAAACATAACCAGGAGTTCGGAACCCCCTGTTCTACATGGGACAGGAGGTACAGAGCTTGTGTCAGCAGAGCTGTTTCCAGCGGGTCCATGTCTGCCGTTGGAGCACATGCTCACCGTTGTGCTGACACAGAGCGGCACTGAGTTACCCAAGAAATGAGGGTGTTTCTTGGTGCATTTCTGCATCATGGGAGCCCTCCCTCTCTTTGTGTTACTGGGGAAAGGGTAGCAGTGGTTAGTTTTAGCTGGAGTTCAGTACATATTGTTTGTACACTCTGGACTGTTTGGGATGTTAAAGAAGTGAGATTTCTGTTCCCAACTTAGATGGAGCCTGGCTGCAGTCCTAAGGGAGGACACAGCCTGGAGGTGATTCCTGGCTCCTCCCCAGCACCAAGTGTTGTTTTTCATTTGGCTGCACATGCTGTCAGCTGAGAGCGATACCCCTATTCTTTCGTGGCTCACTCCCGTTTCTGTGCTGGCTGCCTCGGAGGGGGGACCTGGGAAAGCGTCTCCTGCCTCCCTGGGTGTGGGAGAGCACTGCTGTGTGAGTGTGAAGTCACTGGAAAAGTTCTGTTAAATCTTCCCTGGGGAGTGCCACCTCATTTGCATGGCTGAGGCATTGTGTCACATTAGGATTAGGTGGATTTTACTTTGGTAGGAAACCATTTCCCTGAGGACGTGGCATTCCTCTTCCAACTCTGGGTGCAGCTCTTGGCTCCTCTTCCCATCGGTGCACAGAACGGCACTGGACTGGTAGCAGGTTTGGTTCGTGGAGGACCACAGAGAGAATAATGCAGTGCGGGTGTATTTATGTATGACCTTGGAAAACAAGACAGCCCTTGACACCTCATCCCAGTGCATCAGGTGGTGGGTATTTAAGGGCTGGATATTGCTGCACAACAACACTGGCCAACGTGTCCTGCAGGCATAAGTGGTTGTGAGCAAGGGGTCCCTGCCATAAATCCCAGCCCACTCTTGAGCCTGTGCACTCTCAGCTTTGGTTCTGTTGGACCTTTCTTGCCCCTCTGAAAGTACCATGTATTTCCACTGTACGCATTCGGTTGCTTTCAGGTGTAGTGATCTACGTGGGGATGGGGACTTCAGACTGAATTTTCCTAATATTGGAGAACTTTAGTCCAGGATTAGATTTCTGGGATTTCGTTACTCTGTGCTTGGAAGGGCAGGTGAGGACATATGTGTTGTCCAAAGCAGCGAGTACCTCTGAATTTGCAGTGTCACTCTTACCTTGCAATGCTTGTACAGTGGTGAACATTATCTTGCTTTTCTAGGGAAGGCAATGAACCTGGAGATTCTGCGAAAGTCACGTACAGCGAGCTGCTGCGCAAAGTCTGCCAGTTTGCCAGTGTCCTCCGCAGCCAAGGTGAGCGGCTGAAGCAATAGGATGGTGGGAAGGCATGACACCAGGGGTTTGGAGATCGGGTTCGTTTCTTCTGTGGTTGCCAACCTGTTGAGTAGTTCTGAGTGCAGATTTGCTCTGCAACGCCCTTGTGGAGATTCATCTCCAGCTCTGTCTGTAAAAACTAATCAATGCTGGTCATGTCAGCTATACAACAAAGAAATCTGTGCTCAACACTTCCTGCTCTGGGGATTTTCCAGCGAGCATTGGGCACCAGTTCCCTTTCTGCCTCTTTCAAAGCCTGTATCCAATGAGAACATGGAATGTTCATTGCAGTCATCTTACGAGAGCCATAGGGCTTGGAAGGCAAAACCCAAGGCTGGTTCAGGTCTACCTCCAGCTGAAGCTTTATTGCATACATATAAATGTTGATTTAAAATCATGTTTCTTTCTGTATCCCGTTCTTCTGACACGTAACGTGTTTGTTTTGACAAACACCGCGTTCATTGTCCCTCCGCAGGCGTGAAAAAAGGAGACCGGATTTCCATCTACATGCCGATGATCCTGGAGCTGATTGTAGCCATGCTGGCCTGCGCTAGGATTGGAGCTCTGCACTCCGTCGTGGTACGAACGAGCCCTTCGAGTCGTTCTCAGTGCTGAGCTCTTTGTGGGGAGCAGCTCTTTGTTTTTGGGGGAAGGAGCTGGAAAGATGGGTGCTGGCCATGAGATGAATGGAAACGACGTTCAAGTGTTGCTGTTTCCCGGCCCTTTTCTGCATTAGCTGTGGGTTGAGCTCCTTGAGCTCTCTCCATCAGTGCCTGGTGGTATCCTTTACCGTGGGTGAACGACACGGCTGTGGTTGGGCTTTTTGGGTTGGATTTTTTTCTGTTCTTGCTGACTCGGTTGTGCGATCTCTGTCAGTTTGCAGGTTTCTCAGCAGACTCTCTTTGCGAGCGGATTCTTGCCTGCGGGTGTTCTCTCCTCATCACGGCAGGTAAAACAGGGATCTGTGCCCCTGGGCCGTTACTGTTACCTGGCTGAAAGGTCTGTTTTAAATGCTTGTAGCTGTGCTTGAGCACTTTTTGCCACTTTGAACGTACACTGAAGCATCTAAGCAGCCCGCCCACTTTGTCCTGTAAAGCGCAGTGTCACCAGCTGCTAATAGCATGTTTCCAGACACTTCTCATCCATGTTCCCCTTCAAAATTAGCCAGATGTTTGCAAGATGCGTCACTGATGAGGAAGTCCCCATATGAGAATACCCTCCCTTCCTAATTTCAAGGACACTTGTGCTGCAACTCTCAGCCTTGCAAAGCAAGGGCTTAAGAAAATAATTTTTAAGAAGGGACATGTAAGCCCACTACATTTCCCCAACTGGTTTTGCAGTAGTGCAAAAAAAAAAAAGTATTTTTATTAGTATGTCCATGGCATGGAAGAAGACCCACTGAACTACAGTCTATGTTCTGACCTCATTGGGTTAATTCCCACAGAATATTCCCGAGAGTTTTGTGGAGTCAGATTGGAACCTCTCCCAGGGAAGGAATTTCACTGTTTCTCTCGGCATCTGTTTCTCTAGGCTAAAAGGATGAATTTGGAAACTTTTCCCATCGGCTGCCTGTCTGCTTTCCCTCACTCTCGTGCCTGAGCTTTGCTCTGCCCTCCTGAAACTCCTAGTTACCTCCAGCTGTCCCAGACTGTGAAGCAACTCTAATGTTTTCCATCCCGTTTTGCAGATGCCTTTTATCGGGGGGACAAGCTTGTCAACTTGAAGCAGATTGCAGACGAAGCCCTGCAGAAGTGTAAAGACAAGTAAGTAGGGATTCCCTTGTAAGCAGGGCTTCGCTGCTGAGATCCGCAGTGAAAATGGAACTTTTCAGAGGTGGGAAGTTTCTGCAGCAGGTCAGACATGAGGAATAGTACATGCTTCAGCTCCCTCGTCCTAAAAAATATTTTAACTTTCCTCTTGTCCGTTCTGACCTGAAGGCCGTGTTCTACCTCCAGTGCTGCCTGTAAAGCCCACGCAGGCCGAGCTTAGCCCCTGCCTGC
>NW_009734755.1:19122-20449 GCF_000703405.1 Apaloderma vittatum | reverse complement strand
ACCTGACAGCTCCCACCTTTTACAGGGGCTCCCTTTTGAAAAAGTGCATCGTGGTGAAGCACCTGGGGAGAGAGGAGGTGGATGGGACGTGCAGCAAGTCTCCCCCTCTCAAAAGGCTGTGCCAGGACATACAGGTATGCTCCTGGGGGGAGGGAAGGGGAGATTTTATTGCTATGGGCCTGAGCCCAGCAAAACAACGGGCATAAACGCACTGCAGTGCTCCTGCTCCTGTTTCCTCCCCTCCTTGCTGTTGTGTTGCGAGTGGTCTGAAAAATGGTTCCTTTTGATTACTGCTTGGTTCTTGGTATCAAGGTTTTCTCCCTGCTGCTTCCTTTATCACCGTCACTAGCTGCCAGCCCACAGGACCGCTGAGCGCGCAGTGGGGTACGTCCTCCAAAGCCACTAGGGCAAGGGCAAGATTTTCCTCCACCCAGCAAAGGACTTTTTCTTCCTAGCCCTGTATCTCTCTCCCCTTTTGGCAAAGACCAGTGCCATCCTGCCCTGTAGCTGTGTCGGTGGAAGCAAGAGAGGAAGAACAGATTAGTGCTTGTGGCAGGGGTTCAACACAGCCCCGCAGCATGGCTGGTCGTACTCATTGAGGTTCTTGTGCAGAATGTCCCAGGAGGAGGCTGAACGGTTTCTCTTATCCTTTGGGTCTTACTGCTCTGGTAGTTCGGACACTTTATTAAAGATTGCTTTCCCTCATCAGTGTGTTTTTACTGTGCTGTTGGCTGGTGTAACACCGTGGAGGTGTCTGCTGGGGCTGTGTGCCGGCTCTGGGGCCAGCTGGCCATGTGCAGGGGTGGCTTCGGTGTCTTCTGCGGAGGTGGTGGATGCTCAGGGAAGGCGATGGAAATGGGCACGCTGTTGCTCAGGGAGCATCTCCTGCCCTGGCCCCAAGTCTGAGCGTTCTCCAGCCTGCCAGGACATTCTTCCAGCAGCTGGACCTGTGGGCTTCCAGCTCCCTGCCTGCAAAGCCCACGTGGATCCTTTGCTTTCTCATCTTTCACACCCTCTTTGTGGATTTTTAACAGGAAAAAAAGACTGAGAGCTCACAAAGACTCCATCCCAAGGTATTTACACACAGCACTGCCTTCCTCCTCCTTAGCACCTCCCCTCTGCTTCCACTCTCCTAACCGCTCGGACTCTGCACGGCCACACGTGGAACCGTAACGGGGTTGTTTCAGCCGTTGCACGCTAGCCATAGGCACCACTTGCTGCTTGGCCAGAGCTGCCCACAGTTTCGGGGTGAACGTGGCATCGCCAGCTTCGCTGCCGGCAACAAATTTGCATCTGTCAACCCCCTGAGTGCGCAGCAGCGTGCTGA
>NW_009734755.1:11691-19091 GCF_000703405.1 Apaloderma vittatum | reverse complement strand
GCTGCCTGACGGCGGGAAAAGCCGGAACGGCCGCGATGTGCGTTGGGGCAATGGTTCGTCTCTCCTCCGCCTTCTGAAAGCGGCTCTCGCCACGCGATTCCCTTTGTGGTGAGACTGGCAGGATTTGCTTGTGGGTGGCAAACCTGGAGCTCCACACCCGACTTGTGGACTCTGCTCATCCTGTCTAAGGAGCTGCGGCCTCAGCGCCCTGTGAAAAGGCAGGAGGAGGCAAGCCTGGCCTCAGGGGCTGCATGCCATGGGTCTGACCTCTGTAGCGTGGTGGAAATGGAAATGGAGAGGTCTTTGAAGGAGGGATGTAAGAAAGCATCTGCTGGAGGGGCTGGTGTGAGCCTGCCTTGGGCTTGTTTGACCCAGTGCCTTGCCGGGAGCTTGCTGATGGGACCAACTTATGGAAACTGCTTCCCTGGGTAAAGCCAGGAGCTGTGGGGATCCGTGTGAGCTTTCCAGGTGGGCTCAGTTATGCGAAGCAGTCAGGCAGCCAGTGTCCCTGGCACCACGTGTACAGGAGCTGTGTGCTGGGCCGTGAGGTCCTGGAGCCTCCAAATAACCCATGAACTTCTTCAGGGCTGCAGAGTCACCGTGTGACCCTGTGGCTGTTCTCCCTGCCTGCCTGCACCCCAGCTGAGGGAGCTGTGGGGAGCTCAGCGAGGAGATGTGCCCCGGCTTGGAGCTGCAGGGCTCCGTGCCTGCCCTCACAGAGATGCAGGATTTGGAGGTCTGTGCCGAGGCTGAGGAATGTCCCCGCTCAGCTGCCCCCAAGCTCCTCTGAGGAAAGGCGAGGAGGTCAGACAGAATTAGGTCCTGCAGGGAACTGTGCAATCAGTCAGCGTGACTCTCGCAGTGACCTCTGCACATCAGCCACAAGCGTTGGCAGCTCTGTCACAGCTCTGGCATCCTCACGCTGGGTGGTTCCACGTTGAAGGGGTCACTTCTTACAGGGTAGTTACCTTAAAATCCAGGTAGTGGCGTGAGCCCGATGTGTCCCTGTTTGTCTCGAGCTGTGCTGCCGCAGGGATCCCTGCAAGGTGTGTGGGACCGGGGGGTGTGTGGCCGTGCTTGTGCTGCTTTGCTGTTCGGCTGCAGCTCGGTGCAGCCCAGGAAGGCAGGAGGAGTGTGTTTGCTGTGAGAGCACGGATCAGCAGCAGCTGCAGGCCCTCTCCTGGCTGCTGCTGAGAGAGGTTTATCAGTGTTACTGGTGGTTTGGACAGTCTGCCTCAGGTCTTGCAGACAGACTGTGTTTAAAGGTTTTCGTCGTGGCTGTGGGCTGAGAAGAGGAACTACTGGAGTGTGAACTGCAGCTCTGGTGCATGGTCTGCAGCAAACAGCTCTGGGGCAAATGCCGTGCTGTGAACGTCTGCTTCGGTGGTCCATGAGGGGATCAAGGTTGGAGCTGTGCTCCTTGTCCCCCCACTCTTTTGGGTGGCTCTGTTTCTAATCTTCTGCTTTTCTCAGGTCTCCTGGAACCCCACCACGGACATGTGGTGGCACGAGCTGATGAGCAGCGCCAGCACAGAGTGCGAGCCTGAGTGGTGTGACTCGGAGGACGAGCTCTTCATCCTCTACACAAGTGGCTCAACTGGGAAACCCAAGGTATGCTTCCCCCCTCGCTGCCACAGGGCCAGGCTGAACCACAATAACATCTCTGCTGAGAGAACTGGCAAAGGTCATGTTGGGAGGCCCCAGTAAGAAGAGGACCCATAAAGGAAAGGGGCTGTGCTGGTCATTCGTGCTCAGCTGCTGGAGTGATGATGGTCAGGAGGGTGAGGGCACTGGTGGGAGCTTGCCCTGACAGTTGTGTGCTTTCTCCTCACAGGGTGTGCTGCATACGGTGGGTGGATACATGCTTTATGCTGCCACCTCATTTAAATATGTGTTTGATTACCAACCTGATGACGTCTACTGGTGCACAGCTGACATCGGATGGATAACGGGACATTCCTACCTTGTTTATGGACCCTTGGCAAACGGGGCAACTGGTGTGTTAGTAAGTGCTTAGACGGCAGCTGGGTGGTGCTGAGCTGCATCCCTGCGTTGCTCTGTGATGAGCGTTCTCGCTTGCACATCCCCAAGGAGGGGCATGGGTGACTGCCTCAATGCAGATGGGGAAGCTCGTGTGTGTGTGTGTGTGTGGCGTTTGGGTGGATTTTTCAAATACCCCCCTGCTTCTTTCCCTTAGAAGCACAAGCCTCATGTTCCAGAGGAGTCAGGGCTGCTGTGGGGTAATGTGAAAGCTGGATCAGGAGCAGAGAGTGACATTTTCACTGCTGGTGCTGATTTGATAACCTGCATCTCACTCCTGTGCGAGTGTCTCCCTTGGCAGTGTATGGCTGTAACTTTGTGTACCAATGAGGGAGCCAGAGGCCTGTGCTCAGGCTGCCAGGGAGTCCTTTTTGGGATTCTTAGTACTTTTAGTTGTGGGTCTGTCACTGTTGGGACTTCTTGCCCTGTACCATGTGGGTAGGGTCATTTGGCCGGGTGGGACTGTAGCCACCCACGTGCCTGTGCTGTTTCAGGGGGAGTTCAGGGAATGTTTGCTGGGATGCCTGGGGTGGGGGGATGCCAAATCCATACCAAGAAAGCAGTAAGAGCTATTCCTGGGCTGGGCTGGTTTTGGTGCATGGTGCCCCTGGCATTCCTAAAAGGACATCCCTGCCTGGGAGGGCACTGCAGGTGGGTGGCGGTGAGGAACGGCTGTGTCACTGCCCTATCTCCTGCTTAGTTTGAAGGTGTCCCCACCTACCCAGACGTTGGGCGAATGTGGAGCATCGTTGACAAGTACAAGGTGACCAAGTTCTACACAGCACCCACAGCCATCCGGCTGCTCATGAAGCACGGGGAGGAGCCCGTCAAAAAGTGAGTGCCAGTCCCCGGTGGTGTGGGGATCCGGGGCCCTGGCGCAGCCAGAGGCTCCCAGTGTAGGATGAGGGGCTCCTGTGTCCTCTCTGAGCAAGAGCTTCCCCAGCAAATTTTCTGAACAGACCAGGATCTTCTGTCTTCTGCGCGGCAATACGCAGGCTGTGTTCCTGCGCTTGCAGCACCAACTTCATTACGGCACTTCTGAGCAGGTCCTCCCCTTTGCCCGTAAGGTTCAGCTAAGCTCAGAGGTTGCAGGTTCTCCCTGCTCCTCATCCAAAGCTCACAGAGGTGTGCTGGGCAGAGAAGCCCCTCTGCATGCTGCTCCTTGGCCTCAGGAAACAAGGGAGTGGAGCCAAATGGGAGCTGGGAGTGGGAGACACCAAAATCACAGAAGTCTCCTTTCTTCCCCCATGAAAAGTGTCTGAACCATGGCTGGAAGCCCCAGGTACCCTTTGGGTAGCCCTGGGGTTCCAGCAAGCTCACAGCTGCTGCTCTCCTTGGCCCGCTGAGCCCCTGCCAGCCCCCTCCTCTCTGCAGGCACAGCAGGAAATCTCTGAAGGTGCTGGGGAGCGTCGGCGAGCCCATCAACCCTGAAGCCTGGCTGTGGTACTACCATGTGGTGGGAGAAGAGAGGTGTCCCATTGTGGACACATTCTGGCAAACAGAGACAGTGAGTCCTTGCCTGGGTGTCCCTGGGACCTCTCTTTCCCGTGGGCTCCCCACAGGGTGTCTTCCCAGGTTTACTGTAGCGTTTCTTTGGTTCCATGTCGACTAGGCATTTTGCTTGCCCACGAGACTCTAGTGTGGCCTTGAAGTGCTGGTTCCCTTCTCCTCTTTCTTTCTCAGGCCTCAGTCAGGCTCCAAGGGGAGACCTTCCTCTCCAGTGGGTCCCTGCCAAGGTCTGCTCTGGACCCTGCTTTCCTCCCTCTCTTTTGTCCCCCAGTAGCTCCAAAGCTTTGTGCTTTGGGTGCCTGTCACCTGCTTTATCCTTCCCAAGGCCCCATCTCCACAACTGCCCCGAGCACCTGAGGTGTGAGGTGACCACAGCCGACACAGGCAGCTGTGTTACGGGCTGGCACAGCCCAAACTCATTTTTGCCTCTTTTTGCAGGGTGGCCACATGCTGACACCCCTCCCTGCTGCCACCCCCATGAAGCCGGGCTCTGCTGTAAGTACTTCTGTTCTCCTCCCCAGGGGTGGGGAGGGCTCTCTGGGGATTGCAGCAGGGCTCTGACATTGGCTGTGCCATGGCCTGGTGGTCACCAGGGTAGTCGTGAGGTCGTGTTGCATGCGGGGAGTTGGCCACCACCCAAAATCCCAGGCCTGGCCCCATGCACCTGTGCCATGGCCTCTCCAAAGATGCCCTTTCTCTGCCTCCTGCTTGCTCTGGTTCACGGGGTTTTGATGCAGGGTCTCACCTCCATGTCTCCTTGCTCTCTGGTCCTCATGGCAGACGTTCCCCTTCTTCGGTGTGGTCCCTGCCATCTTGAACGAGTCGGGGGAAGAGCTGGAAGGAGAAGCAGAAGGCTACCTGGTAAAGAAGGGCCGATGCCCACCCTCCCCTTGTCCATTTCCCAAGAGCTCTGGGACCTTCCTGGTAGCGCACACACATCTCTGGGTCCACACAAGGGAGCCTCTTGGGTGGCAGGAACCCCCTTCACTGCCATAACTCACTGGGAGCTTCGTGCTGTAAACAATCTGATGGTTAAATGCACTGGCACACATGGGCAAGGCAGGAGGACAGAAACAACTTTTCAGCCAAGCTCCTTCCCCCATGCCAAGCCTGGTGAGACTTTCCCAGTCGCTCAGTGCTGGGCAGCAAGAGGCTGAGTGTCACCACTCAGGGCTGTCTCTGTAGCACCTCTGTCACTGCATCCACCTCTGTCGCTGTGGTGCAAAGCCCAGGTTGTTGGTTTTGTGCCGACTGACCGTCTTTTTCACCATCAGGTATTTAAGCAGCCCTGGCCAGGAATAATGCGCACGCTGTATGGAAACCACCAGCACTTTGAAACTACATACTTCAAGAAGTTTCCTGGGTACTATGTGACAGGCGACGGTAAGGGTGGCCAGGGAGTGTCTGGCTGCAGCGACCTGGGGACAGCAATTTAAATCTTGCCATGTCCTGGCCTCAGAATCTGTTATCAGTTGCTCCGAGGGCTGGCGCTGCTTCCTTATGCTGTCATTTCTGGCTATTTTTAGGTTGCAGGAGAGATAAAGATGGTTATTACTGGATCACAGGGCGAATTGATGACATGTTGAATGTTTCTGGTAAGAATGAGTTTTGTCTTCAGTGGTGACCAATGTGCTTTCTGACACTAGTTAAAAAAAGCACCTTGCTTTATGGGGGACACTCCTGCATCTGTGACTCTGCCTAGCAACCTGTTGTCAAAGTGGATCCAATTGCGGGGCCACATTTATTTCCGAGACAGACAAGGCTGTGACGTGGTGACTTTCTGCATCGTTTCGTCTGGAGATAACGGACCAGAGGGAAGGAACCTGCTGTAACCTCTTAGAGCAAGTCCTTACCCAGCCAAGGTGCCTCTCTGCTGAAGGATTTAGGGCCACAGGGGGTCACAGAGGTTGGGCAGGACCATGTGGTCCCTCATCCAACCTGCTGCTCCATGTAGGGCTTAACCCCAAAGCTGGATCAGGCTGCTTGGAGCTGTGTCTGCAGAGGTGGAGATTCTCCCACCCATCTTGACTGAGTTTTTGAGATTCAGCTGCTTCTCAGCGTGTTGTTTCCCGTCCTCTGTACTTAAAGCTCCCTCTCCCTTTTCCCTGGAGGCCATAGCCTACAGGTGCTTACTGCTGCCTGTGAGATGGTGCTGGACTTGACTCTGGATCAAAGTACATCCATTCCTCTGACCAGCAGTGCTTGATCCTCCACCAGCTGATGGTTCTGGGTGTTGACTGCTTTGTCAGAGCACAGGTGCAGGAGCAGGGGTGTGCAGGAAGGAGTTGTGCCCCTGCCCTGAGATGTGGAGCATCATTTCATTTCCCCACGGCGATGAGCTGGCGCACTGTGTGGAGCTGGGCTGGTTCCTGGGCTCTGAAGATCCTCTTCCTCTTCTGCACCTCCCAGCTGACCATGGGGGCAGGTCTCCTCTTACTGAACCCAGCTCCTCCTCAGCTTGGGGTTGGTTTAATCCCAAGGCTGTGAACAGTTCATGATCTATTTAAGAAAAAAGCACCTAAATGTGAGAGAACAGCTAGGGGAGATGGCCTTGCTCTGCAGAGAACTGATACCTGGCAGCTTCAGCACTGCTGAAATTAGTTTCTCTCTCTCCAGCTGTTGTCTTTTCTCAAGTAAATGAAATCGATGCAGTCGTACCTAGAGTTTAAGGCCTTTTACACCTGCAGAGCTCTTCCTCCCAGCTGCAGGACCCCAGCCCCACGCAGGTCTGTAAATCACTGCCTCTCCTTGCTTCCAGGCCACTTGCTGAGCACTGCAGAGGTGGAGTCAGCCTTGCTCGAGCACGCTGCCATCTCGGAGGCCGCGGTGGTCAGCCGCCCCCACCCCCTGAAAGGCGAGAGCATCTACTGCTTTGTGACCCTGAGAGATGGCCACGAGTTCACCAAGAACCTGACAGATGAGCTGAAAAAACAAGGTAGAGGCAGCCAAATACTTGGGAGGTTACGTGCCGAGGAGAGGGAGGACAGCGCTGGGCAGGTGATGGAGGAGTTAAGGGCTTGGGCGCTTCAACGAGAATTTGTGTAGTCGGGGGAATGCGGCATGGACAACTGCGACAAGGTGCCCCCTCTGATCAGAGAGCACGGCTGGCGGAGACTAAAATTAGTTCTCCCAGCCTTTGGCTGCTCACGTGATGCCATCTCTACCTCTTGGGAGCTGGCAGCTCTCGGAAGGACTGGGGTACCTGTCCAGCTTTTGTTTGCATCAGCACTCTCCTGGGTGGGCAGAGCTTTGGACTTGCTGCCAGGACCGTTCGGTCACTTTGGGGTAGTGCTCTGGGTGTGTGTGCTCTCAAGGGAGCTCCTTCGTTGTCCTGACAGGCTGCAGCATTTAGTAAGTCAAATGGAGCCGTGGCAGTTCGTTCACTGTAGGAACCCAACGGTGAAGCAGTCCTTCCTTTATCAAAATGGTAATGGTGATTGGCGTAGCCGTTACAGAGGTCTCTTGAAGATGGAGAGAATGAAAAACTGAGTACTTCTGCTTTGGGGAAGATGTGCTTATAGCCCTGTTGGCACTGCAGGTCTTGGTGCCCTCTCCCACAGCCCAGAAGCTCAGGGGCAGCAGCCCGAATTGCTGCCCTTACCCGGTTCCCCAGAAGCTGGGCTCTGCTCTGCATGTCATAACTGGGTCATCCTCCCTGAAAAGGAGGAGTGTGATATCCTCTAGTACCTACAATTAAAATACCTTTTTTATTTTTTTTATTGCAGTCAGAGAAAAAATCGGACCGATAGCAACGCCTGATTACATCCAGTATGCCCCTAGCCTGCCCAAAACCCGCTCAGGTAAGGGGCCCAGAGCCAGTGCTTGGCGGGGCTGAGTAGTTCCCGCCCGGG
>NW_009734755.1:0-11592 GCF_000703405.1 Apaloderma vittatum | reverse complement strand
AAGATGTTGAAGAGATCTTTACTCCTGCTTTCCTTTCATGGCTGTCGTTACAGGAAAGATTACCAGGCGGATATTACGGAAGATTGCCAAAAACGACCGAGATGTGGGGGACATCTCCACCTTGGCAAACCCGGGCATCATAAAACATCTCTTCAACAACAGATGCGACACTGAACAGTAGCGGCGAGACCTGTCCCTGCTGAGCAGAACTGTACCAATAGCAGTGTCCTGACGAGCAGGTCCTCTGAATTACCGCTGCCTGCCCTGGGGAGGGAGCCTTCCCCCGCTGAACTGAATGTACAAGATTAGGAATGAGGGAAAGGCTGGCTCGGGAGAGGTCGCGTCTCTCGGGCATGTCCGTGCCTCGGAGGACGTTCCAGATGGGTATCACACACCTGAGGTCCAGCCTCATGCACAAAGGGACTCGCCCTCCTCCCTTTTCACCACCTCGTTTCTTGAGTTTTAATTTTATTTTCTTGGGGGAATGGAGGGTATTAATTAACTTGATGTAATTGAGGGGCCCGGGCACCTAGTGCACAGCGGAGAGGAGCTTTGGGGGTTGGAGGGGAAGTGGTGCTGGAGTTACTCAATGCAGGCCGGCCGGGGAGGGGAAGCTCCCGTTGCCCATGGGCCAGCTCAGCTTCCTTTTCTGCTTGGGGGGAGAACTTCAAGCCGCTCTCACATCATCACCGTGTAGCTGAGTGTTAGTCTTGCATCCACTGTCAGAGCCTGTTGCTAGCAGAGCTCCCCGAGCCTGAAAGCGGGTGGGACAAGGCTCAAGGGAGCTCTGTGCTTTAAATGGCTTTTTTTAGAGCAATTTGGTTCCCCGGTGCCAGCATTCGTGTCCTCCCCCCCCCCCCCAATCACAGAATAGCCTAGATTGGAAAAGACCTTTAAGATCTTTGATTCCAACTGTTCACCCAACACTGACAAGTCCTCGACTAAACCATATCCCTCCAGCATCCTTCACTGGCTGTGGACACAATAGGGGGTCACAGATGGTTTGGAGGAGAAAAATCTTGGTCTGTTGTGTCCCACAGAGCACCACTGCCACCAGCTCAGAGCTGGGTGCCCCTGGGGTGTCCCAAGGCAGGAGTGAGTGCTGCTGCTACCAAACAAGGGAGGGAAAACAAAGCCAGGCCGAGGCACCTTCCCCGTCACAGGCAAACCACAACCATCACTACAGCGAAGGAACCAAGGCAGGCAGGGCCTTTCCCATCAGGAAAAAAAACGGTGGAAATTAGCTTTTGCTTATATCTGACATGGCTTTATGCTGAGGAAAAAAAATCCAGACCAACCCAAAAGCTCAAGTCCAAGAGCCTGAGCATCCTCAGGGTGCTGCCAAAGCCATTCTCCAAATGCATTACATTTAACTCCAGCCCTGGGTGGGGTTGGAAGAGATACCTCCTTTGTAATATCTGTATAAAAAATTGCACGTGAACTGTTGAATTTTGCACTTAAAACCACCAAAGGAGAAATGGGCTTTAAAACTTACTGCAGCAGCCATTTCGGCGAGTGCCAAGGTACAGGCTTTACCCACAAGTTGAGCTCACTTTAGGCTGAGCTGGGAAGGAGGAGGCGGCTGCCTCTGAGGCTGGTCACTCAGGGCAAGTTGTTCAAGTCCCAAATCTCACTTCTTACCTGCTCCTCTCACTGGCACAGCACTTCTTGTGAACTATAACCTCAGCGTGTGCTGGTTCCTGCCCCTCCTCGTCTACAAGGATTCCTCCAGCACCTCCCTCTGTTCCTCCTCCCCTGCTGTGTGATTCTGGCTGGCCACAGCTAGCTTATGCGAAATGGAATAAAATTCAAGGAGACAAAACAGAAGCAGAGTTGAGAGTGTGGGGGGGTCGTAGGTGCTTGTCTGCTGTTGAGGCAGGGGAGAAGGGGCTGCTCAGGCATTGCTGTCGGCCCTGCTGTGCCATAACCCGGGTAGGGATTTGGGAGTGGGTAGGTTGCTGCAGAACCCAGGGCCAGGACGTGGCTCCAGCAGCTTGAAGGCTCTGGAAAGGGTCAGGCCCAGGCATACAGCTGCCCCAAAGCCTGGCCAGGGAGGAGCCAAACACCTCCTGGATGCAGCTAAGTTCAGACAAAACCAGCATGCAGACTATGCAAATGTTTTAATCTCTGGCTGAGGGTAATCAACCTGCCCCTCCGAACAAAATAACCACCCGGGAGTCACAGCATCAGTCACACTTACAGAACCGAATTCTTTCCAAGGTGAAAGATCAACGATTGAGGAACACAGTGCCACGGCTCGGCAGCAGGGTGCAAGGCTGTCAGTCAGCACTTTTGTTCTTGAGAAATACCAGCTTTACGATGCTTCTCTCTGGTGTCATTAAAAGGCAGAGCTGAGGCTGCCTGCATAATTCACCGGGGTGTTGCCACAAAGGTGCAGCCCATGTTTTCCCTTGAACTGCTCAGCTGAGGAGGAAGAGGAGCTGGAGGTTGAGGCAAAAGCCCACAGGCAGGAGAGCCCACACTCCTCCACATCCCTCCTTGCTGCTCTGTTCCCATGGATTCACAAAACCTGGAGGGAGACATGTTTCGCCATCCACTGGTCCCAGAGTGAAGCCCTTGGCAGCCGGAGCTGCCTCTCCTGTCATTCCTTTACTTCCTTGCCCCAAAGCTCCCAGTCTCAGCCCACCCAACACCCCAGTAGGACCAGTACCAATGCCGAGGCCTCCTGGCACCGCTCTCGGGCTGTACGTGCGGCAGCAGACCAGGCAGGGAGACGCTCCAGTGCAAGACTTGCAGTGGCACAAGCCCTCGGGTTTAGCAATTCGCTGGTTGGGACACAAGGCTCCACAATTCATCATTGTGCTGGGAATCTGCCACCACCGTTGATTCTTATGCCAACCCCTGGGGATCTGTTGGGCAAGGCTGCGGGAGGCAAGAGGAGCAGATGCAGCCCTCCCCAGGGCAGGGCCTGCCAGGGGCATTCTGCGTCGCTGCCTGCATGGTGTAGCAGAGGCACTGTTTGGGATGAGTCCCCACACCAACAAAAACAGGAGCTGGGCAAAGCAAGAACAAGCAAGAGGCTCTTGGGCAGATGATGTCAGGAACCCCAAGGATTCTCAGGCACATGGAAAAGGAGAAACCAGGGCAACAGCACCTGAAGGAAGGCTGGAGGGGCTGTGGGCACGTGGAGCTGGGCTCCCCTATTTAACCTGGAAAGCACTGAGGCACTGGGCCACAAATCCCACAGCTGAAGGCCATTACTGGCACATCCACCTTTCCCTCCCCAGGCTCTGCGTTTCTGCATTTCCAGAAATAACGCAGCATCAAGGAGCGCGAAGCTGGGAACAGCGCAGCATAATCACCCTTCAGCTTTGCTGTACGTACCCCTGCCCATGGGCTCCACCCCAAGGGAGACCCCAGATCCTCACTCCCAGGAGGAGGTCACAGCTGAGCCAGCAGAGCAAGGGAGTCCCTTCTTCCCACAGGAGAAATTGCAGAGGAGAAGCTGGGGCTGGCACGCAGGTTGTTTGAGCAGTTGCGTCCACACAGTCCCTCCACAGCCCGCAGAGCGTCAAACCTTGGTAAGCGCACCCTAAGGACAACGGCCCCGCGGCAGCTCAGCTCTTCGGGCAGCAGAGCGAGGTGGGCAGGACGGGGCATCGCCTCCTCACACCACGTAAGGAGTGTCCAGCACTGCCACCCCCGCCGCGACGCCGCCATCTGCGTGCTCGATGGCCTTTGTCCGCAGGAGGTGGCCGGCAGCCTTGTTCATCACCATCTCCTTACCCTGCCTGCAGAGAAAAGGGCAACTGAGCACCCAAAAAGCTAAGGCATCTTGTCTTTGGCAATTCATGTTCCCTGGTGCAGCGTGGGGCAGGAACAGGCACATAAAAGCCCCCAGGCTAGAGCAGAGGTGTCTGCAGACACCTGCCAGCGACTGTGCCCTTTCTCAGCTGGGCTGCTTTGGTCCAGTTGCGCCGCACATAAGCGGCGTCAGGTTCCGAAAGCTGCCAGAGTACATTTGTTTCTAAAACTGTACAAAGACTTGAATTTCTAAGCTGTGGAAACATTTCTACGGGCCTAGGAGGGTTTTAAAGAAAAGCAGCAGCTATTTAGGGGTGAACACGGGTATTTCCAAGATCACCAGGGCTTCAGAAAAGCATGTGGCTGCATCCAGAATCCATGAAGTACTCCCAGAAGTCAGGGATGCTCAACCGGTTCCACGTGGCCGTTACACCAGTAACTGCCAGCACCACCTCTGTGGTTTTTCAATTTGTTTGGCAGCAGGCACGGAGTGACAGTTTAGTGCCCAAACATGGCACTTGGAGAGCTGCTGCCGGGGCAGAGAGAGAACGAGCAACGTCTGACCCTCATCCCTCCACCTCCCCAAAGCCATGTGCCCTGCTCACACAGCACAGGGGGAAAACGCTCCCACCCTGAGTGCTGGCAGGCGCACGTAACAGAAGCACGTTTCTTACCTGACATAGACACCGAAAATACCGAGCTCTGAGATGCACTCGGTCACTTGTAGGGGACTGTGAGCCCTCAGCAAGTAATTCATCGCTGGCTGTGGTTTGATCTTATCCATCAAGATGTAGGAGGTTCTCTCAGGGCTGTCTCTGATCTTCTCCAGAACCTGCCTGAGCTCTTCACCATAGAGGTTGTTCCCTGACAAGAAAAAACAGCAAGTCAAGCCCTTCCCAGCTACTGCAGCCCAAACAGACCCAGCCTTGGCCTCCCCATTCCCCAGCTCTGGGGCCTGGGAGGCTCCTCGAGGAGCAGCAGTACCTTACTGCCATGACTAGTCCCCCAGAGCAGCTACAAGCCAGCTCCCCCCACCTCAGCACAGGACCAGGAGCCATCCTGAAGCTACTGCCTCTCCTGGACATGGCACAACCCACAAGGAAACCTGCAGGGACCCCATCAGGCTCATACCTCCACCTTCTCGCTGCGGCTTCAGCACAAAGCGGTCAGGGTCAGCAATGGCCGCAGCAGCTATCTTGTCACCCTCTTTGCCCTGGTAGGAAAGGGTGGGAACAGAAAATCATCAGGGAGGAGGAGCATGTCTGCTCTGAGCAGGACCATCAGAGACCACAACAAAACTTTCTCATCTTCTTAACCAAAGAGAAACATCATGCAGGGCAAGCACACCTCGGCACGTTCATTTCTGCTCCAGCCCCGCTCACACTCACCATGTCCAGGGAATAGAGCCCAGCAAATGTTGCTCTTATTCGAGCAACAGCCTCGGGACGGCCAGGCAGCAATCTCTCCAGCGTTCCTGGCCGGCTCAGCTCTTGCTGGACCTTCTTGGTGCCTGCGAGCTGGGTAGCAATGTCAGGGCATTTCACTGCCCTCGATCTCTCCAGCAACAACCGTGCCTCCCAGTTCTGAGACAGAAAAACAGCAACCATCTCGTCAGCAAAACACACACACACATACGCCCCCCCCAAAGACAGGGGGAAAAAAAAAAAGTTTTCTCCACTATTTTTGTTCAGTTATCGCCTGCAGGGCTGTGGGTGTGGCAGTAACACAGCAGAGACAAGCAGGCATGCACACATGGATTTCCCACCTCTCTGGAAACAGCACAGCTAAGTCAGCCTTTGCCTGCATCCTCTCCACAGCTTGTCCAGTGCTGCCACCTCCAGACGACAGCAGGATCTGGCCTGTAGCAGTACTACCTGCAGCCTACTAGTCCTAGTAGAGGCTGGAGTGTGACCCGTTGATCAAGTCTAAACCCTTTAAGCAGGTGTTAATACCCACATTAACCCATCGTGTACCGAAGCAGCTCAGCGCTGCAGTACGAGTTCACCACAGGAGTGGTTCCCGGAGAAGAAAGCTGCTCCTTTCCCCTATTGCAGGAGCACCAGGGACCCGCCTGCCCTGCGGAGCCACAGCTGCCCAATGCCTGCAGCCACTCCGGACAGGACAGACAACCCTGAGATCACGGGCGTCTCACAGTCGCTGGGCAAGGCCACAGTGTGGGCAGGTTCTTGAAACAGAGCACTCAGCACTGACCTGCTGGTCGTAGTTGCTGGGCACGTAGCCCTCCCGGTAGTACACCACAGCTACCTCCTGGCCGTCTCTGGAACAGAAACCAGCAGCATTCTCAGAACCAGTCCAGTCCCTGCCCACCTCTGCCCGAATCCCCCAGCACCAAGACTGCAACAGGGCCTGGCACACAACACACTACAGCACCTTCCCCCTTCTCCTTGACCCCCGCAGGCTGTTCTGCTCCTGGCTGGCTTTGCCAGAGAACACCAAGAGCTGCAAGCTCTGGCTCCTCGAAACCAAGCCCTGTTCTGAGGCACAGGGTGCTGACACCCAACCTCTGCCCTTGCTAACCAAAGGCACTCAGCCCAGCAGGGAGGAAAGAACCTGCTGGGGTTTTTTAACTAGCTTTTGCCGCCGGGAGCCAGGTCTGGGAGATTCTGGAAGCTGGGAGGGAACAGGGTCCTTCTCCAGCAGCAATTCAAGGCTTTGGCCACACAAACTGCACGTGGTCAGGGAAAGCAGCATAGACGCTGCCGGCAGCCAGGCAGTGTAATCGCAAAGGCATTCGTCAGTAAGAAGAGAGGATGCTCTGGAAGAAGTACAGGGGATACACTTTCCCCTTAACTGTCTGGCAATGAGAAATGTATTGGTTAATTAAACACTGAAGAAACATCAAAGGTCAAATCATGGAAAAATCAGCCCAACTACAGGGAAAAAAAAAAACCAAAACATTGGCACAAAACCGTATCTTCCTTTAGGCTTGTACAGCTCCAAGCACGTTACCCTGGGAATAGGATAAACGTCACATTTGGGACCAACTGCCAGCACTTGGAGCCTGCAACCTGCACGTCCTGACCTCTGCCGGGAGCAGGCAGCATTCAAACCCAACAGATACCACACGGACACGTAACGCTTCCTCCTCGAGCATTAAAACCCAGCCCAACTCCCACCAGCAGGGCATCACGTGAAGGGTAAACAAGAAATGTCTTTGTGGAAGCCTGTGAAAAAGTCAGGACTTTTTGTAGCAGATGGAGGAAGGAAAGCTCCCGCAGAGCTCTGAAGGCTGTGGCTTGGAGGAGGGAAATTATGTTTCCAGCTGTGAGGGACTGATGTGCGTAGGCAAAATCTCACCACTGTGACAACAAAATCACGTCAGCTCTAAGGGGAAGCAGCAGCCTGGAGCACAGAAGAGAACTGCCTTCTCAAAAGTCACTATTTACTCAAAACATACCACCAGCTTTGGTCGTAAATTCCCATTTACAGCCCTGTGTGCCCAACACACAGCCAGGAACGCGCACCTTGGCTCATACTCACATATACAGCCTCTTGGCATCATCCAGAGACCCCCTCTCAAACACATCTCTGAAACGCTTCCTGATGACCCGAATGTTCCTGTGAAGAGAGGAGTGGGACAGTCACCAGGCTGAAATCTGTCAGAAATCACAGGGGCAACTGGCGGCTCCAGCGAGGTGGCTCCTTCACAAACAGCCCCAGCTTTGTGCTACAGAGCCAGAGGAACCCTACAGACCAGGACAGCCCCTGGTTTTAGCACCCATCCTATGTCTCCAGCCCAAACACTGGAGGAAGCAGAACACATGCCTAAACACCCTGAGTTTCTCCACACTCACCTTTCACCTCCTCAAGTGTACCTAAGGGAAGTCAGCATTGGGCTCTTTTTAATCCCTACACAAACTCTCTTGCTGGCAGCTTCAAAGCCAAGAGCTGCAGACAGATGAGCGACTTCCCCCTTCCCACCTCACAGCCTTTCCTCCACACAGCGGCACTGTGCATCTGCTGATGTGGTGATGCCTCCAGCTGCTCCAGCACAGGCTCAGTGCGAGATTTCATCAAAACATCTCCTTCTCCCTCGTTCTTTGACTTTGTTTTGTTACTTAAGCTTTTATGAAATACCACGTGCCCAATCCCAAGTCAGAGAGCGAGCAGGACTCTCACTAACCCCACTCTGCTCCTTGTCGTCTCTCTCTTATCTGCCCCTCTCCCCTGGGGCAGCTCTGAGGACTACACAGGCACAAAATCAGGAAGGAATCAGCCCTGGAGACCAGAGGCTTTGATGGCCGCTGGTGTTCCCAGCAAAGAGCTGGTGAGAGGCTTTGGGAGGATGGTGGGAAGACAAAGGTGGGTGCCAAGGCTAGGCAGGAGGCCACGGAGGGAACGCAGACCACCAAGGCAAATCCGAGGCAAAGGCTGCCCTGTTACATACCAAGACACGTCTTCTCACAGTCCCAGAAACTTGAGTAGGTGATAAAGTAAAAATCAAGCAGATTCTGCACACCTCCATCCTTCTCCAGCCTGTTCCCACGGCCCTGCCACCCTGCTGTGCCTGCTGGAGAGCCTGGGGACGCCCCACAAGCTGCCTTGACGGAAACGCCACGATCTGGCAGCCGTTCGCTCTGCTTCCCTTTTCCAAAATGGTACCACCTCCTTCCCTTCCCAACCCAGAAAAATCCAACCTTTACCTGTTCCAAAGCTCATTTTCTACGCATCGTTGATCAAAAATGTTCCTCTGGACTTCCTCCACCAGAAACATCACCACAGCACTGGAAGACATACCACAGACATCAATCATTAAACCCAGAAACACTTCACACACACAGGATCACTGACTTTTGATCTGTGCAGTTCAGGTTTCCTGCACTGGCCCCTGCTTGTCTTTCTCCAGCGTTCCTAAGGGTCAGCGTGCAACCGCAGAGCAATACCGACCTCGTGTAATTACCAAACTAGTGCGGGACATAAGCACAAGGGCAGGAGGAAAAGCGAGGTGTGTGCAGTGGTCTTGAACCACACAATTCCCACAGGGTCCCCCTGCACCCCTCCGCCTTTGCAGCACAGCAGCCTGTGCCAAGACAACAGCATCGCTTTTCCCAGGGTGCCACGGGCTTTGCGAGAGCAGCTCATCAAGCAAATGGGCGTTTTCCAGACAGCAGGATTTCAAACGCCAGCGTGTGCGTCCCCAGGGGAGACAAGACAAGGCAGCCTCCAGCACCTCCTCTCTCCTTACTTTTGAGACCCGTAGAGCTCCCAGGCTTTTGCAATACCCAGGGCGAGCCCCTTCGACGGGTTGTTGGGCAGCAGGCGCGACGCCTCCTTAGACTTTCCCAGCACTTTCAACACTAGCCTGTGGAATAAAAAATAAAGAAGCTGCAAATACCACAACAGCCCCTGACCAGACCTTGGGATCAGGCGTTTGAAGCACGCGAAGGCACAGAACGCTGCAGGCCCCGCGGCACAGCCACTGCAGCACCCAGTGGCACGGGCCAGGGACGCTCCCTTACCCGTGGACAGCCGCGGTGCGCGAGGTGAGGCCTCCGAAGCTGGCAGCAATAGTGTTTATTTCTATCTGCTTCAGAGCCGGTGTCTCATCCGCCCCACAGTCAAACATGTAATCTGAGCGGTTTATGCCTAAAAACACAGACTGAAACAGAGGGGAGGTGAAGTGGGTTCTCCTGTCGCCCTGGACTGCAAATCCCTTTGATGATCTTGCTTCAAAATCCTCCCATGGGTGCTTTGGCCCACAGCCCTTCTGAGTACTCCAGAGGAGCTAACAAAGCTCCTGAGAGTAAAGGAGCTTCTGCAGGGACAGCCTGTCCGGTGCAGGTCCCAACACAACAAGGCACTCTTCTGAGGCACCCAGAGGGCAAAGACCAACCATATTAAATCCTCTCGACTGTTTCCAGCAGCAATAAACCAAAGGGCACAACTGTCAAACAGGGCAAGGTCCTGAGCTCACAGGCTGTAGCCGAGACCTCACAGCACAGGGAGTGATCAGCCGAACTCTGGGAACAGCTCAAAGCCTGCAGCAGCAAGCTCACAGGCAGAGACCAGGCAATCCCACTGCAAAGCAAAGCTGCCAAGGGCTGGGGCGTCCTGCCGAGGTACCTGAGCCAAGCCTTCCTCCAAAACTTGCATGTGGATTCTGAAGAGTCGAGCTGTGAAGTCATCTACCTTGATGGTGCTGGAGAGAAAGACAGACCAGATCAGCCCCGTTACAGTGTCACAGAGGAACAAGTAAATTAATTCTTTTCCAGAAAAAAACCACCTTAGACATTCTCCAGCCCAAGTGGCTTAGCTACAGCTCTGCCGAGCCCTACAGCACTGTTAAGCATCTTACCATGAATGCACTCTTCATCAAGGGCCACTGTGCAGAACTGTTACACAAATCCTGTTTGCTGAGCACAGCCCCTGTACAGAAAGTCCCGCTGTGTGGAGGGGACTTTCCTTTGCAGGGCAGAGAGGCAGGAGAAGCAAAAGCAAAGAAACACAGCCGAATTCTGCAGATACAGGAAAGGAATCAGAAGTCTCTCTGCGCCTGCACACACAGTTCGTAGAAGAAGCTTCACAAGCTTCATCAAATTCCCCCCATCCTGCTGGGCTCCAGATCCCACCCTCTGTGGTGCCAAGTGCCTCAGGTCTGGCTTTTCTTCAGAGTCCCCAAACTGCTGAGCTAATTGTGAGCAGCACCTTCAAGGAGCTGCCCGCAGGCACCTGAGCACATGCAAACCTTGGGGCTGCGTTCCCTAACCACAGATAAAAACATGCCCCGACAAGCTCTGGCTGAACTGGCGTAAGTGCTGAAACAGCTCTGAGGGTTCAGGCTCCAGCAAAACAAGAAGAATGCTGGAAAACAGTCTCCAGCAAAACAAGAAGAATGCTGGAAAACAGTCTCCAGCAATTTGAATGTAAAGCCCAGAGGCCAACAACCTTACAAGTAAGAATCCATGAGCTTGAAACACTGGCAAAACTGAAGATCACTGCAGGTAGTCAACTCTTGCCCAGACTGCCCCATCTCCTGAGGCCCAAGTAGACCTCAAAACACAGAGACTTGATGGAAACAAATCTTAGGACAAATAATGCAGCAAAGGAGACAATTTCTGCAGAGGACAGGAGTGCTGGCCTCAGCTTGAAGGACATGAAGTGACAGAAGGTAGGCACGCCTGAAAGGTGGCGCGTGCTTTGCATTGAACTATTTCATTAAAATGCAACATGCAAGTTACCTGGCCAAGGTATGCTCGAGGAACTCTTTGTTTTGACTGATAGCATCCACCAGCAGGTTAAAATCTTGCTGAACAGCGTACGCTTGTTCGAACAGGGCACTTGGTACTGCGGATGGGAGCAGCGTGAAGGGAGCGTAATTCACCACCTGCCAAGAAGGATGCAGCGGCTGAGCAGTCAGGTCTACGCAGTTAAAGTGGGGCTAAAGAGGTGCCTCCTCTGCCTCCTCGTCCGAAGGCTGCAGCCACCCCCAGCCCTCCTCGGGGCACCCTGGGCAGACACACGGCCTCGGCCCCGCTGACTTTGGCTTTCGAGGGCTCTTCTTCAGGAGCTGCCCTGCAGGGAGCTGCGCAGGCAGGAGGAAGCTGCCCCAGAGCTCAAACCCAGCCGGGTGTCGCTCTCTGTGTGTCTGCTCTGACGCCACCTGGACTGGAGAGCACTGTCCCCACAACGCCTCGGCTGCGGAGAAAGGGTGAATTCGCCAAACCTCGGGTTCGGCCACCGGAGTCACCTCCTTTGATCCCCGAGGCCCGGGGGTGACCCCGGATCTCTGGCTCCCCGGCACCTCGGGCAGAGGGACCCCTCGAAGCCAAACTCCTGCACCAGAGCCGAGTTCTGAGCCCCCCTGGG
>NW_009734754.1:0-22153 GCF_000703405.1 Apaloderma vittatum | reverse complement strand
CCTTCCCCAAGCCTGTAGCATTGCATGCAGTCATCGACCACAGAGCCATAACTTCACTCAAATACTCTGTCTAGCACACTGGAATTTGGTTGCTGGAGCCATTAGCTTCCTCCAGGCCTAAGAGAAAGAGCAAGTCAAACTAGCTGGAGTGATTCACTGCACAGCCAGGAAAATCAAGTTCGTTGAATATTTTGCCTCATCAAACTGAATCCCGCTTGAAAAAATAAAAAAAAAATAAAAGTCACTCTGAGAGAAGACTTGGTGGAAGCTCAGCACAACATGGGCAAAATGAAAAGCTGGAGGAGAGGTTGTCTTGGCAATATTGTCTTATCCATATTTAAAGATAAAATCACTCTCCAGACCTAACTTAAAGCAAATGACAGAGATATGAAAAAAAACATAAGCATCTGTTACGTCTTCATAGCAGAAAGCATTGCCTTCTGTCAGCTGCCTGAATTACTGTGGCACTGGTTGGTAAGGTTTCCTCCGTTCATTGTAAAACATTCTTATTATAGCAACTATTAAGACAAACAAGTCTTCAGTCTAGAAAAACACAACATAAACTACTCAAAGTTACTCATCCTGTGAAACAGCATGATCTACAATACCCCCTTCTTTTAATATATATATATATAAACACTCTCGCTATCAAGCTGTGCATGTATGTACACAGAGACTGGTAAAAAATTTTCACTTCTTTTTTTTAAATTTTTTAAAACTGCTCTCTATATAGTTGGTGATTTTAAGTGACACGTGACTTCCTTTGCAAATAATCTTGTCAGAGTTGGGTCTGATGAGACGGGCAGGAAAACCCATGAAATCCCAGCAGGCATGTGACAGGCTACGAGCAGGCACAGTGTAGGACAGAATGGCAACGCCAGAATGCCACACGCCAGATGCCACCAGCTAGCCGGTCTAATTTCATCAGAATTCTCCTTGTTCTGCCTTGGAAGAATACAGACAATGCCTGATATTGCATACTGTTACTTTGTGCACTTCTGTCAGGATGACGAGAACATAGCTCACTTGGAATCTCCCAGGTTACTTGACTCCTTTCCAAGATGTTTAACAACTAAGGGAAGGAGAGGGGAGGGGAAAAAGGGGAAATAAACCCCACACTTTTCTGCATTTCTTTTCCCTCCATTTTTTTTAATCATCATAGAATCCTAGACTGGCCTAGGCTGGAAGGGACCTTAGAGATCATTTAATCCAACCTTCCTATCACGAGCAGGGATGCCTCTCAACTAGATCAGGTAACACATGGGGGCCGAACAGGGATGGATGACTTGCACTCAGCCTAAAATTCCATGTTAAATCGATTACAGAAAAAAATAAAAATAAATCAGGTTTACGAAGTTTTGCCATGCCATTTCAATCTCCCTTATCAAATATTTCAGTTTCTTTTCTTTTTTTCTTTATTTACCACCCGAGATGCCATTGTCGCACCTAGGCAGTTACCGAGGGCGTCTGAACAATATCCAAGTATTTTTTCCCAAGCAGACACATTTCTCTGTGACCTCAGTACAGTTACAGTGTTTTATGTCTTCTGGTACTCACAGGCTGGCACCCACCTGCCAGCCTGTCTTCTAGCCCATGGCTTGCTCATTGGCCTGGCCTGTGGCCACCGAGGAGTGTCTCCCCGTCAACTCCAATCTCAGCTGACCTACACCATCTTGCCAGGAGCTAATAACAATTTATAGAATCATAGTATGGCCTAGGCTGGAAGGGACCTTAGAGATCATCTAGTCCAACCTAATTTACTGATTATTGCTCTTCCCTAGATGTTTACCTCCAAGCCAAGTACCTTAAGACACTCCCAACTTTTTGTAGCTTGACATCTTCTACCATTTCAATCTCATTGGCACTCTCTGCATGCACACACAGCTTCATCTCCCTTCTCTGTCAGTCTCCTGAACAGCCTCTTGAGGCAACTACTGCTGAAATTTGAAGAATTGGAGCAAAGTGATGGAGAAGACGGATTTAAATGCAGGTAATGTCTTAATCAGATTTTTCAGCTGGTGAATAATAGACCTTCTTTAATTGTCCTCCTAATAATCATTTTTCATGCCACTGTGGAGAGGTTCATTGCTCCCTCATTCCCAGGCTCAGCTGAGCACTGAAGACACACAGTTTTTCTATCAGTCAGCCAGCCCACTTGCAAAAGCAACCTTTATACTAATTTCATCATTTTTTACTTGAGCTTCTTTTTTATTAGCTATCTTACTTTTTTCAGTCCTGACTTTTAGCACTCCTATGTTAACAGATGGCACAGTCCTTCCTTCAACAACGAGAAGTCTAACGCTTTCATGAAGGTGGTATTCTCTTAACAAGAACAAACAGGTGGGCAGACCAGAAGGATGCAACAATTACATTTAACTGGTTGGCAATACAGGATGATCCCAAATACCTGCTGCTACAGACTTGGCTACAGAAGCATGAAAAGAAGTACAAAAAAAAAAAAAAAAGGAGGGAGGGGCAAACCCAACCCCTCTCCGTGCTTAAAAACCTGGAGAGCAAGTGCCACTGCTACTGCAGCCTCCTCTGTGATTCTGCAGGCACAGGCTATATTCTGCCCTCACATCAATATCAGATGGCAGAAGAGCTGCAAGGTAATTAGGTAATGGCTTGTGATCGACTGCCGCTGAGGTGGCTCAGAGACCCTCTGGAGAGAACTCTTCCTGCAGGATCCTATCTTGCCTATCTATTCAACCCCTCCAAGAAAGCTCTGCCTGTGTCCTCCAGGACTGCATTCCCAGAGGGGAGTCTGGATTAGCAACTGATTTACAGAATTATCTTATAATGACATTTTTTCCCTTGCTCCTGTCTAAAATTGCTTGCCATTAGCTCTTCTGAGTTCTGCTGCTACACATGCCTTCCACAAGAAATTAATATAGTGCTGTGCATGATCTATTCCCCACAAGCTTTATTGGTGCTCAAGGTAAGTGAAAAGGTGGAACAGATAATTGCTTATCTTAAAACCAGCAGCAGTTAGGGGATTTGGGGCCAAAAACAGCTTGCACCTGAAGAAGTGAGAAGACTGGGGAAAAAAGAATGTGGGAAAAGTTGCAAAGAAAGAATTATTCCCAAAGAAAAGTTCTCTGTGGATTCAATAGAACAACTTTCAGGTGTAGGAATGTGACACGTGCCTAGGTAGGCAAGAAAAAAAAATTACATTTTTTTTTCCATCGTGCCTGATAAATACAAACAATACATAAAAATCATTTATTATATATTATGTCCTTTACAGAACAGAATACACCTAGTGTTAATTTTCCTGATAATTTAGCCAGTAGTATGCTCCCAGCATTGGTGACTAGGCAACCCTCACCTCCTGCTAGGCATCCCTGCAGGTGTGACCCCAGCCCCGGGAAGCAGGGCAGGATTCCCTCCCTTGGCTCTTGCTTCTCCTTTGCAGTGAGCCAAAACAGCAAGGTTATGTGAAAGGAAGGATTCAGGACGGTGGTTTTTCAGACACTCAGCTGTTTAATGTTTCAGACACGTGCCTCACAGGACTCTCAAAAGACTCTAACCAAGCTACACAGGAATTGGACTTCAGCATCTGGCCACAAAACTGCTTCACTCATCGGGCTTTGGAGTTCGATGCCTTCACAGCAGAACTTAGTAAGATATGGAACTTACATCCCATTTAATTTTATTTTTTTTTAACTTGTTGCAACACACAGCTAATTGTTTGGACCTCGATATGAAATGTACTCTGTTCTGACATTCTCCATCCAGAGAACGGTTGCCATTTCTGCATCACCCTTCCCTCCGGTGTTGCCAAACTGGATCAGAAGAGCCTGCATCAGCCCTGGGCCAGTGCTGCCTCCTGGGAGTGGTACCACACGAACAAGTGCCTCAATTTTCCCCTCTGGATGAAGCATCACTTTCTGGGATGCCCTGTGAAGTTCAGCTCGAGGCAAGAATCACACTGCATTAGGAGAGAGGGATTTTGTAGGGAGCTCGGCTTAGGGGAATAAGCAGGGCATGAACCCAGCAATGGTAGCAAAGTACTAACAGAGAAATGTTGCCAAATTGATATCAAAGGAAATGTTTGTGGTTTCTGCAGACTCAGAAGGGAAATACTGGAACTGCGTTTTGAAAGACCCATGCCAAAAGTACTTTTACATTTATCTGATAAAAGCGACCATCATGGAAAAATCCATTTTCCTGACAGAAGCTGTAGTTTTGCAGGGAGTCTCTCTTCCATGAGAAAATTATTCAGCTAAAAAATTCCCAGCCAGCATCAGAAAACTTTTGAAAGCAGGTCCCTGTTATTCAAGGGTACAGCAGTCTGCCATCAGAGCCTTCCAAGCCCTTCAAGGCCAAAAGAAACCCAAATATACTAATGGTGTAAAACTCAACCCAGTGAACAAGGACTGATCTACCTTATCCAAAGCACAACTATAGAAAAGATTCTGTTTTCCTCTCTGGTTTCCCTTCTATAAACAGAAGATAATGGTGATTAGGAACAAATAGGTAAATAGGTGAAGTGGAATCCACTGCAAATCCTTGCTTTGAGGCTGACGTTAAATCATCAAGCTTTCTCATTGATTTTGGCAGAACGGTAAAATGATACAGTTATGGAACAACAACTAATCATGCTGGTCTCTGGTCTCTCTGACACTCTGCTAAGGTTATTGTAATTCAGGAGCAGCTCTCAAGTAACCTTGTCACTCTCAATCTCATAAGCATTACTGCACAGACTGCTCATTTGAAATACCACAAGAATTAGGAAAAACTTCTGGACCGTATTTGCAGCATTTAAAAGAACTGCCAATTTTCTTCCCTGACAGAAAATATATTGGCTTGCTCAAAATGTGAAAGGTCTTTAAATAAATAAAGCAGCCAAATGATTTATCAAATTACCAACTTTGACAGTCAAATTTTGTTACAGTACCTGCTACACATCCTAATAATACCAACACTCTGTATATATGCACAAGTTTGAATTACACAGAGCATAAAACTTTCTAAATCAGCATGTAAAAGGAGAAAAGTACACCAAACAGTCCATCACCACCGAAGATACGTAATCAATGTTTTTCTATGTATATCTGAATGGGTTTCATAAACCATTTTTTAGGCAGCTGGACTAGTTGATCATTGTAGGTCCCTTCCAACTGAACTGTTCTATTCTATTCAAAGGAAAAATAACTACTGCTGGACAGATTAAAACACTGGCCGCATTCTGAGTGGAATATCCTTCTAAATATCCTTCTAAAATGCCTTTGAAACTGAACGACGGCGATGCCTATAAAACTTTACTACAAACTAATCCAAGAGATTAACTGGTAGTTTGTCAACAGTCCCACAAAAATATACAAAACACTGTGCAGAGACATTTTACAGGGAAAAGAACAGGATACGTTTTTATGTACTCTGGCTTTATGATCTAGGGCATGTCTGTTCAGTGTAAGTATTCAATAAAGGAAAAGGATTTTAGCAGACTCATGAAGCCAAAATGCATTAAAATAAACTGATCTCTGAAATTCTAGTAAATTTTTGCCCAGTAAATGTCATCTGTGAAAGATACTTCTTCCAAATATTTTGATTTTACTGTCATTTTCATGCAACCTATTAAACTAAAATATGAGCGACTTAGAACCAACTTAACAATTATATTCTGTACATTATTAAAACACTGCAAACACTGAACATTAAGGTACGTGGTGTTAACGTTACTTGCTGGAGTATATTCCAGCAAAGAAAACACAGGATCCACAAAAACCTGAGCGAATGTCAGACAAATCAGGAAACCTAGATCCAGTTCATAGATTTTCTTTGCTATCTTGTCCAAGTCACCGAATCAAGCCTCTGCTGCAGTCTCTGTGCCCAGGCAACAGGAGTTGCTTGTGTGCCCAAGCAAGGCAGCAAGAAGGCCATAAATACATCAGGCCTTACACAGGGAGGCAGAGAGCTCGTGGATCGCCACCAAAGTGGTGGCAATTTCAAGTTCTTCAATGTACATTATTTATATTATTATAACTGTAAGCAGCTTAAGCTTCAGGTTCAAATGCTCAGTGAAAACCCAACCATGACGTACAGAGTCGCCAAGATTAAGGTTAATTAAGCCTCTGGCACAACAAAAACTAGTCCTGCAAATAACACAAAAGGTTTCCACAAGCATTCACTTGGATTTCTACGTAAGCTCCTTTTGGCAAAGGAAGCACACGCTTAGTGACCATTCTGTCAAGGTCTGTTACCTACATCCTTGCTGAAAGCATGATCTTCTTCGTATAGTATCATATCATATCATACAATGGCCTAGGCTGGAAGGGACCTTAGAGATCATTCTAATCCAGCCTTCCTGTCACCAGGGACACCACCTCTCGACTAGATCAGGCAACACATGGGGACCGAACGGGAATCGAACTCGTGACCTTGGCATTGTCAGCACCACGCTCAACTGACTGAGCTAACTGGCCCCCTAAGTTCTACACACCCAAGCATCTTTACCAGAATTGGCATCGTTTCACACACAAAATCTCTGCTGTAAGAGGCTGGGTTGGTAGTACTTTTCATTAGGGCAGGAAAAAGGTACCCATATCTTCACAAATTCCAATGAGTAAAACAATAGGTCTGGTTTTACCATACAGGAGGACTGACATGTGAGATTACAAACACTACAGTTTTAATCTTCTGCCATTAATTCCACAAACACTCCACTGAAACTCTTCCCTGTAGCAATTTATGTTTGCATAATTTTCACGGTCATCTGAAAAGCCTTCCTACACAACTAAGAAAATCACGGCAGGAGAATCAAGAAGCAAAACAAGACCATACAGCTCTGCAAAGCAGAACTGTACAGCCCAGTCCACAAACTAGATATTTTCCTTATTTGTTAGTCAGCTCAGGCCTAGGTGTGGAACAGACTGCTCAGATTTTCTTGGTTGGCAACGTTACCTGAAAAAACGCAAATCAAAGCAGCTGGCTCAGTTCTCGACGCAAGCTAACTTTTCAGGCTGTGAGAATGAGCTTTCAGTGCTGGGATGACCCCACTCCTCTCCCAGACAGGCTGCCAAGCACATCCCTGGCAACTGCCCCCACACTGCCTTCGCTGCTGCAGAGTATCTCATCCTCCTCAGCAGAAAATGCAGAGTATAATTGCTTGGGTTTTTCCCCTGACTGGTGGATGACTTTTTATAATTACTATTACCGACCTCCTCTGTTGAAATCCATTTTTAAATGGGATACACCTAAAGGTCACAGTAGGTATTAAAATGCATCAGGTAACTAAGTAATGGTAGTAAATACCACACCTAAGGTACCCATAAGACAATAAACCAATCACAAATTTTAAAGACTCACTGATGTTATCCCGGATTTCACTATGGCCCCCCTGTTATGAATTTTGCATTTTATAGTACGCAAAACTACAGAGTGATTAAGTTATCTGAGTACATAATCTGCATGGCCTTTCCGACCTGACAAAGGCTTAAAATTCTCAAAAAAAATCTATACTTACCCATGCTGCTGCTGTCATTCTTCCAATTTGCCAGCTGAATGACTGTGTGAAGACATCAGAGCAGCCAGAGGATTAACTGAAAGAGAAGAAAAATATGTTCAGTTTATTCACAAAAAAGCAAACAGATGCAAGAAAACAAATGAAAATAATACTAATTCTATGAATCCAGGCGTACTTGCTAGAAAAGTCAAAGTAAATTAGTATTTCCAGATTAATATTCCCCTCTTCTCGTTCAGTACTCCAAAGGCTCTTGGGCATCAGTTTCCTACTTACAGTGGTCCATAGTATTTCCTAGGATACACATTCAAATATTTTCTTTTCTACTTGGAACTTCATCCATTGTGACAGCTGAGAATCTGAACCAAAACATCCATTTGGTGGAAAGGTATCTAAACCGTTTTGTAAATGGTTCAAACACACTCCCAAAATGCAGAAGGTTCTCTTATCTCTTTCTAATTTTCTCTTCCTTCACTAATCTCTCCAAATGAAACTTTGCCATTTGAAGTAGAGAGGTCTAAAGTTCACGTTTATTTTAGTTGCTCAAACACTGTCACTGGCAGAAAAAAAGAAAACCAAAACAAAACACACTTGAAAAAAGATTCCAGACATGTATAATGCAGAAATCAAGGAAGCTTTGCTCTCCTTTCTACGTGAGGATAGGAGTGGAACGACAGGGTTTTTTTGTATTGCTGAAGTTTAGGGGGTAGGCTGCTACTAGTTCTATCTCATCATATATTTAGCAGCATTAGCACATAAGGTCAGCAATTAGGCTGCTAAGGGAATTGGCGTGCATAATCTAGCTACATTTTAGGAGTGACTAACCAAATAATTTAAGATACAAACTAAGGAATCACCCAAAATGCAGCAAAAAAAGGAACTTGAATGACAGGAACCCTGACATCAGCCATTACCCAGGGCAGGGAGGACACAAAAGCAATGTAACTGCCCTAGAAATAAATAAGTCCATAAAGAAGTCCAGACCATAGCCTGGAGCGTGAGCAATTCACGCCCGAGTTCCTAATTGGGAGCAAATTTGCCTTCCTTTTGTCCCAGATCCCCAGGCTCCTTCACTGCAACGCAGTCCTCTCCCTGCAGAGCTTCACATCTTGCTGTGATTCAGCATGCAAAATTCACAAGCAAATGATTGATGATTGTGCTGTCTAAACTCTGGAGAGGAAGAATAAAGGGACTAGTAGGGATGGGACAAGCGTGGGCAAGGCTCAATATCTATGTGACCATTCCTCCTCCAAAGAGTCCAACATATGAATGCAAAAAAGCCAACTTTTTTCTCCTCTCTCCACTCCTCACTGTACCCCTGCAATAACCGCACAGCTCTAGTGCTCTCCCCCATGACATATGGAAGCTGCCTTTGGAGAAAAAAAAAAAACAACCTCTCTCATGAAATTCATATCACGTGTGATCTTTTATTTTATTTTTTTTTATGCTGCTGAAAACTCTTGGCAACAATTCAGTCTGTCTCTTATATTCTCCTTCACCAAAGGGTTACAGTCTTACTACAACCAGAAACCAAGTTAGGACTCTTGATTTACCTTCTTCTTACCTAAACTATGACTAAATGAAGATAGGGATTGAATTAAAGCACTTGGTACAGCCGGCTGGAGAGAAAAACACTCACGCCTGAGGCAAAAGCAATTATTAGTAAACTATGACCTTCCTATTTCTTGCAGAGTTTCATCATACACATGACAATTAGAACATACCTGCTTAAGTTTTAATAATTGAAATATTTAGGATCTTTTAAAGAAAAGTTCTTTTCCGTGACTCAAAGAGAAGCCATAACATTAGGGGATATTCTAGGCTTATATTCATTTCTGCAAAGAAATGCTGCTTTTGCAATTTTCATTTTGATTCAACTTTTACAGTGTATTTTATGAGAAGTTTCAAAAAATACATGCATGTTAGACATCGGTGTTCTGTGTTTGAAAACTCCAACTACACTTACTAACTAAAAGCCTTACGTGACAAATTTTAATCCAATGCTCTACAGATAGAAAGGAACTCAATCAATGCAGCAAAAGCATTTTACTAAAGAACCAAAACCCAGTTACCTGATCAATCTTTTGCAACAGACTGAATGTCAGCTCAGAGAATGTGCAATATACTGTTTGAAAAACCATGGCAGTACCAAAACAAAACCAAAAATAGTTGTATTTCAAAGAGTTAAAAATAATGTAGGATCAGACACTCACAAAATTCTACTCCATTTCATCTACAGGCAGTGGTTTCAGTGACTCCATACTAAGCCCTTTACGTTACAGAGTTGTCGTCAGAAAAACGATTGCTAAATTAAGTAACATCAAATGAGCACAAGCATCCTGTTAGAGCAAGAATCTTAATAGCAAAACCAAAATACCAGAGCCAAGCTGGGCAACGACGTAATCAAAAATTACTCATAGTCCTCCTTGCAAAACACAAGGTAGGACAAACCACCTGCTGACACATCTGCCCCAAGTCTTTTCAGACCTGCCAAGCCCTTCCTACAAGTTGTTTCTAGTGAGCTCTATTTTTGGTTTGTGGGGTTTTTCTTAAGTGGATTGCCCTTTTTTTTCTTTTTTGCCAACTTCATAAGCATACCAGATACACCTCAGTTATTCTGTTTTGTTTGGACAAGTTTCTGGATCACCCATGTTACCTGTAAAGTAACCAAAGCATTCTAAAAAGTTCAGTACTTCTCATCTGTTAAAATGGAAAGACGGCAGAAAATGAAAATATCAGGCAAGATCTCTGGGAGAAATACGCTAAACCTCAAGCACTATGTAAATTAAACATTGAGACTACTGGTGTCTCAAGGAAATACCTACTTACATGCATACCAGGAGACACAAGTTATCCCAACCCGCTTGCACTTTTCAGCGCACGAAGAAAAGCCTTTAACATTCATAATACAACACAAAGAGATAAATTATTTAACCTAAAAAAAAAAATCTGACATTTAAGAAAAACAGGCCAAAGCATGTCAGAACACGTTAGCTGCTTTACAGACGTTCATTTGCCCAAGGATGCTGGGGCTTCAGAGGAACCTCAGAGGGTTTCCTCAAGGTGGCCAAACAATGAACCACACAATCCCTTCTTTAACTCTTAAATTACAAAGTTTTCAGGCAGGCAGTTCAAAGATTATATAAACTTTCTTTACTGTTCTATATATTATACACAGTATAATATATTATATGCAGTTGATGCTCACATAAACTGCTTATGTATTTATGGAGGTAATACAAGCAGAACGTTATCCAGAGATAGCATTTTCATAAATTCTTCTATGTTTCTGATCCCTCTGACTCTGCTCAGTATTTTCTGTTATGTGAAGCAAATGTCTGAAAACACAGGAGTTTCGCTTGCAAACCATGGCACTGAAACACTATGTTTCCTTCCAAATATTTTGAGCATTTCAGGCTTTGCTTTTCATTTCCAGAGTTGTCACACTGGATATATAATGGGATATTCTGTCTATCTTTATGAATAAGGAGACTTTACAAAAATCTCACTAATCTCTCAGTCTCCATGAAATCTTCAAGCAGCTAAAAGTATGTGCTAGGGTAAAATGAGTAATTTCCTCTCCAACAGATGTTAGGTCTCTGATTTAAATGAATATCTCTACCTCCTTGTTGTCACAAGAGAAGGAGTAAATGCAAAGGTCTCCTTTTGGCTTCATAATAACACATGATGGAGACCTTTTAATATCTGTTCTTATTTACTGCTTCTCCATAGTTAACACTATCAATCTTTTCACTCCTTCATAAAAAAGTTTTTCCACATGCCTGATCTTGCTTGTTATCCCTCCCATGTCACCATACTTTAATCTGGCAGAAAATCTCATTATCAGACCCAAAACTAGATGAAATGACTTAGAGGGTGCACATTTTAATCCTATGAGAGCAGGCACTGGCAGGGATTACAGAGGGATGTATTATGCTTTCTACATTCTACATCACAAATGGGTATTTTTAGAGATAATTTAGTTCAGCATTACCAGATGAGGCACTTCAGCAAGGGCTATAAAGGACATAAGAAAAGATGACTCTAATGATGCTTGAATGTCAAAAATCTGTGGCATCATCCTCAATCTAAAGCAATCAGCAGGGAAACCTGCATGTGGCATACTTCACCTCCACCCCAAAATTTGCCTAGCTTTACAGAAGGGCAAAAAGGGCATAAAAGTTAAAAAAAAAATAAAAAAACCACGCCTGTCTACAAGAATTTGCAATCTCAACGTGTTGTCTTTCCGGACAAAATAGTACAAAGCAACACAAGGCACTCCTTTGTGCTTTACAATCTGGTTGATCTTTGCTTTGTTTGTGCACATCCACAAGAACCGCCCCACAGAAGCTGATAAAATTTACAGAGACAGCAACTGGCATGGATGCATCAATCTGCAAAGGCCTCCACCTGGGGAAAACACAGAGGATTTTCAGTGCTAGTTCAAGGCAATAAAGAGCACGAGCAAAATCATTAAAACAGTGTTTCCCAAATGCGCAGGTAAGGAAAGAATGGCTCTAAGGTTAAGGACCACTGCACCAGGGCAAGGGGAAGAAAATTAATATTTTGTTTAACGCAGAGATTCTGAGGGCTGTTTTGCCATAAGGCAGCTTAGTCCATCTGTGAGATAAAGACAGCCTCCTGCCTTTGCACAATCTCTGACAAAACCAAGAGCTGAAATCAAGAGGCTTAAGAGCACACTGAAGGGCTTTACTGAGTAGGGACAGTCCCGTGCACGTGCTTCAACGCTTCACAAAACATTTGTTACCGTTGACAGGGACTGAAGACTGCGCAAGTAACAAATATCCGCTCAGAAACATCCAAGCAGTTCACTGTGTTTGTCAGTGAACATAGCCCAGGTTGGCTCTACAGACACAGATCCTCATGTTTCAAGAGCCAAACCCAAGCTGCGGAGCTGGGAGAAGGTGCAGTCGTCCTTAGGTCCTATCCTGCATTTTTCAAGATGCCTGTCTGCAATTTTTCCCCCCAGCCCTACTATTGACCAGAACCAGTGGGTGAAGGGGGGCAGATACGAGGTCATTCAGGAATTTGGCAGGAAATGCATTATCATCCAGGCATGTTACTTCTTACCCATGTAACACGATGGTTTCTAGAGCTAAACACAAATGCAGGGCTGAGACCCAATGGGGTATGGTGTTTCTGAACCTGAGGCTTAACCTTCAGTACACTGCCACCCCTCCTGCCAGCTGTTTTGACAACACAAACATTCGGCATATTGGCATAATTAATGAAACCACACTTGATTACTTTTTTTTCTGCTTTAAGCTTTTCATAATGTGCTAATATGATTTCTTTGTTTTCTTTAAAGAAACAAAGAGAGGTCTTTATAAACAGTAGCTTCGTTCTGAGATTACCCATTCTAAATTTGTAAGAAGATTAGAAGATAAATATTAATAAGATTAGTCCATATGAGGATATTAAAAGGACCTATGAACAACATTACTCTGTATAATTTAACACAGAGATATACCACGCTATCAAGTGAATTTGATTATGTCTGATTTGCAAAGCTGGGGAGAGTAAAATAGTCAAACTGATTAATAAATGGAGTCAGGCAAAACTATCTGTTCCTAGCTACTTGCTTTGTTATACCTGCCGTCTCCAGCACTGCAGTGCTGCTTCCTCCTCCTGCTACACACATTTCAGCCAGGTTTACTCATGGTAAATAAAAATGAACATAATGCAAATACTACCAAAAAAACCCCACCAACTGTGTAATGGGTCAGGCTGAAATACAGCCAGAATACTCCATTCAGTTCAGGGAAGTCACAGGATTTTTTCTGATGTAACGCAAGGTGCATGTGGAAGTGTTACGTATGACTCTGCAGCACAGCCCTTACAGGATGAGTCAATGGTAACGGTACCTGTAAGTGATCTCTTCAGAGCAGACATTCCCTCAATCACAGAAGCTCAGGCATTAACTGCCTAAATCCAGGCTAGCAGTAAAATAGATCGCCACGCAGCCCTAGAAAACTGAGCAGTGTCTTAAGAGAAGAGGACATCTATTTTCTTTACAAGGTATTGACTGTTCCAGGCAACAATTAAAGTGTGCATGACTAAAACAGTAAGGAAGACGAGAGTTTTCCATTATCTTTATAATGAATTTAATTTCCTGAACTTGGTTTGTATTTTATTTAATTTACTGACAGGCACAATCTTCAGTGTTGCGATCTTCATGCTTCTAAAACGCTAGGAGTTATGCCAGTTACGCCATACTCTCTACTGCAGGCTATTTCTTACGAGTTTCCCTTTCATGGAATTTATTTTCTGCATGAAAGCAAAAGAAAATGTTGAGGGAAGGAAACGAAATAGGTAAAAAAAATGTTGCAGCTTCAGCTGCCATCAGTAATATGCTAGAACTAGCACTGGTGGGATCCCTCAAACACTGTATGCACATCTATTTGTTAAGACCCACAGCAGCAGGTGGGTCTTTGAGCCAGGGCAGAGCTTTCCTGTCACAACCTTCTCTCAAAATGATGGATTCACCCTTGCATGCTAATGGCATTTCTGGAGTTGAATCTCTTGTAAACAGGTCAGCCCTTTGAACCCTAAATTCAAAGAACTCGGGAATAAAGAAGGAGATGACACATTCACTCACAACTGTCACTGTTATTAGCAGGGACTGATGTTCTTCTCGATGATAGGTACACTTTACTCTGTCCGCACGCTGCGTGCCTTGACATCTGTATCTGGTATGTACATACATTTTATCTCATTCTTGGATGTAACACGTATGGACGCTGGCCTTTATACCTACATAAACTCCTAGTGAGAAGGTATTACAGGAGCTCATTTTTATGTAAGATTTAACAGCACAATCTAAGAAAGACAGATACGTGCATATCATATGTATATATGTATACATATATATGCATATATATGTATATATATATATGTGTGTGTATATATATATGTACACATATATATATACAAGGACACACACTTCCCCCTCCCCAGATCAGATCTTTGGCTTTCCAAGACCCTGCCTACCAACACACAGAAGATCCTGCTTTGAGAGAAGTCTACTTCAAATGACACCGTAGAAAACCTGCCTGGCTTGTTACAGATGGGTATTAAATTAATAAGATGAGGCCAAGAAGGAAAATGGTGTCTTGCTGTTAAGGCAGTTGTTGAATGATGAAAACAGCAGGGGGGAGGAAGGATTCAAAGATCCTCTTACAAATGATGCTTTTCACTGAGGGCCACAGAGTTCTTCGTGATACAGGCGCTGAAACTCTAAGTGGGCTGCTGCACAACTGAGTCTTTGCTCCTGCAGAGCTCACTAAAAATATTTCAGGGTAACTTTCTCTCACCAAATCATCCTAGTTGGTATTTTCCCCTTGTGCTTTGCGTATCAGAAAACTGAATTAACGAGGCACTTCCATGTCATAATTACTTAGTATCGTAATTTAGCAATCCGCAAACATCAATGAAGAGTACTATAATCTCAGAATACAGCAAATAGTGTTTAAACACTTCAGTAAGAGCCCACTTTCAGCTAATAACAGTCAGGTCAGAGTAATGCTGGTCACTTTTCCTGTGCTATACACTCAGTGAGATGCTAAAGCTACTACAGAAAGAAAAGAAACAGCAGTGAAAAATATCTGTGGCATATATAAGAGGGGTTCTGCAGTGCATTGAGCCTCTGCATTACATGCAGGAGTTGTCTATATTATTAGTTAACAGTATCTAGGTTTTCAGGTGGTGGTCTGAGGTTGCAGGGAAATCTTCTCATCATTTGCTCAAAAGTGCTGAAGCTGACTGGGAGAGGAGGAGCGAGGCAGGAGCAGGGTCACACCAGTCATGACCTAAACCGTAGCCAGGTAGATTGTCTTTTTTTCCTTCTTTTCAATCAAAATAGACAATGTCTTTCTCACACTCTGCTAGCATGCTTTATATAAAGTCCTTAAAAAAGTCTGATCATCACATAAGAATTAAAGCTCTTTAGGATACATACCACATATGTAGGTATGTGGGTAGGCTTTGTGGAGTGCTGGCTCAGTGAGGCTTAGATCTTTCCCGGAATCTTTGAACGCCACAGCAGTACAAAGAGAAACGGAAAAGTAGCACTGCATAAACATTAAGCGTGCAAGCAGAAGAACAACCTCGGCAAAAAAGGGTTCAACAGCTCTGAGCATCCCAACAGTCGCTGGAGGATGAAAACCTCTAAGCAAAATGAAGCAGGAAACAGGCAGCAAGATACTGAAACAGATTCTCCAGAAACAGGAACGGGAGTAAGAATTACACCACTAATTGAGACGTACTGCTGGCAGTGAAACCGCAGGAAGGTGAACCTCCCGTATTGAAAGTATAGTTTACAAACCCTACCATTTTGCCATCTTTTGAGGAAAGATGTTCTTTTGTTCTTCATGTTCCCAGGAGAAAGTAAACCACAGATTTCTGGGGATATGATGCAAAGACTGAGGATAACTGATTTTTTTTATTTTTTTTTTTTACAACTAATCATGGCCTTGCTGCAGTTTGCAGTAGGATCCTCTCTGTTTTCCAGAGTGTTACTATTTCATTCCATGACATGAGAATCCTCACTGATCCCTGAACAGCAGTGCTTGAAACATGTCAGAGAACCCTATATCTCTTTTCGAAGCAGCCAATCGATCCAGCCACAGATTGGACTACTCTGACCCAGACTGTCATGCTATGGAGAACGTACCATGAAGGAAGCGTGCAGGAGCTGGCTACAGAGAGAGGATGCGACCACAGGTCTGCCCAGGGTTCGCCAGTTTGCCCAGGGCATTAAAAGGTTCTCCTGATGTGGATTGTTCGCGTTTCCACATCTCATATAATCCACGCTTCTCTCTCCATTCCCATTCTGGTAAAGCTTCATTTATTTCATAGAATCATAAACTGGCCTAGGCTGGAAGGGACCTTAGAGATCATCTAGTCCAACCTCCCTGTCATGGGCAGTTTTAAACATATTTATATAATGTGTGCATAAAACTAGGGCATAAAGCACAGTCCATTCAGCACCATTTAACTTGGGGTTTCACTGGACATAGGAGCTAAGAAACAGAGGAGCACCCTGCCAGCATCTAGTAAAAAGGAATAACGATAAACAAAAAGGACTAACTGTCAGGCATTAATGTGCTTGCTTTCACGAGTTATTTTGCTAAGCTAGAGGTATTTGTTAGGGATAGTGACACAATTTTACAGAGCAGAAAAAAGTTTGCCCTTTATAATAATGTACAAAATTATGACAAATCACCCACACATGCCTAGGCTCACCCTAATCAAAGCCAATAGCTTCTAGCATCAGGGTACAAAAGCAAAGAACCTGGAAAACAGAGGCAGGAGGTTTACGTAAGTGCCTGCTCCAAGGTATGAGCTGCTGCAGGGTCGCTGACGTGCTAGGAGATGGTGTTAGCTCTCAGTGCTACGTGCCCTCTCTCTAGGAGCTGCAATCAGAAATGCTATTAGCACGGCGGGTGTAGTTAGCCAGAGCAGTAGGTAGTGGCCACCAGTATCGCTAAAAAAGAGCAGGTCACCACACGACAGCTTAAATCAGTGAGCTTGAACAATCTCAAGCTGGAGTCAAGTGTTAGCAGAGAGAGAGAGAAGAAACCAGCTGGTCTAGTGCTTGTTCCAGCTGACAAAAGAGCAGAACAAAAAGCATCACGCCCACGGAACGCAGCAGCACGTGCTACCGCACCTTCCACCTTACAAGGGTACTGCTGCCCCTTCAGTATGAATCTGGTTTGCCAGGTTTTAACTTAAGCACGGAGGCATGGAGATTAACTCGGTGCCATCAGAAAGCATGGTTAACTTTCCTCAAGTTTCTAGCCAAGAGCTCAGCTCATGTGCTCACAGCGGCAACCCGAACGGTGAGTGATCCTAATCGGGATCCCTGGACACCAGACCCGATTCTGCTGCTGACAGTCAATGCCGAGCAGCCAAATATGAAAGCCGAGACCGACAGAGAGGGCACAAGATACGTATTACTTTTTAAATTATTTTTTTTCTCGAGTCTTAAGTCTAACTTTAGAAAACCCAGACATTTCTCAGAAGATGGTGACTTGGTGTCACAAACCTCACTGCACATTTTAAAAAGAAGCCGACAGAAGGATGCCACAGCTTTCATCACTGTTATCACTTCTCATGCTTTCCACTCATTTCTGCTGCACCACTGAGGGAGCTGGTGAATAAATTAGTTCCTTTTTCAAAACAAGTCTGTGCCATTTTTCCTGAGTGTTATTTCCTAATGGTATTTTCCTTTTTGTGAAATCAGAGAAATACAGAGAAACTCGCTTTACTGAAGTCAATGAAAGCAACAGAGACGTATAATCAGAATAAAGTCCATTAAACACAGAAAATCAAATCTGTCTTTCCTGTTTCCTGAATACAAGGTACCAGATGGAGGATTTGGAGTGTCTAAAGAAATGCTCTGGTTCAAATGCAGCCCTGACAGAACTAAAAATCCACTGAGTTTAGGGAGTACAAGAGGTCAACTTTGCTGCTGAGATCCACAGATGTGTCCTCCAACCTTCTGTTTGCAAATCCCCAGGGTTCACCTAACTGTTTTCAAGGGAATTATAAAACCTGCAAAAGATAGCTGAGGAAAGCAGGCAATGTTTGGGAAGAAGGTGTGGAAGGGTATGTACAAATCAAAACAGGTCAACAATTACTGATTTATTCCATTACCTCATTTTTTGACAATTTATGTAAAGGTAGCAGCTATAAAAAACAACCATATTTATAAAAACATATTTATATTTTAATTATTTTACATATGTATTATACATTTAGAGTTATACCTATTTATTCTGCTACTTTTTTTTTCCTTTGAGAAGGAGGCACATCCCCATCCTGTTGGAAAGCAGTGCGGCAGTCATTAAGTGTGAGATTAATTCAGCATTATTACAGCACATACCTACAAGCAATTCAGTATTTTGATACTATAAAGCCATACAGAGTTAAATTAATCCCCAGCCTGGGAATAAATGTTCAGTGCAGTCAGGAGCCATAGCTTGGAGCTGCTGCCAAATCCTATTCCCCTAAATGCAATTCCCTCCTACTTCAGTGATTCCATGTGACTTTCCTCCAGATTCACTCTGCCACATCAGGGATCAACAGTGAGTTTTCAGATCTGATCCAATTTATAGCTCAAGCATAACGTGGTCAACAAATTAACTGCCAGGGGCCAATACAGAAGCAGAGACCTCTTTCCTCCCTGTCAAAGAAATACAGCATGAGGACAGTTCTTCCTGCAGTGTTGTCAGATCAGAGGGCATCCGCAGAGCTTTTGTATGACTGTGGCATATGCTGGAAGGTGCATCTTGAAAAACAGCCATAAAATAAGATATAATTTCAAAACTGAACATTGGGCATAAAAGCAGTTTACCAAAACAGCATCGCTTTCTTTTAGTTCTCTGTGTGATGCAGGGCTTGGGTTTTTGTTGGTTTTTTTTAAATATTTTTCAAGAGCTACAGGTAAACTTCCCACCACAAATGGAAACCATTTTTTCTGATACTAAATCCATCATTTTACTCTCCATAATGAAACTCATAGCTAAATAGGTCTGACGGGACTAAAGTCTGTAATTTCAATGTTAGTTAGCTACAATGTTAGTTAGCTGCAATGTTAGTTAGATGCAATGTTAGCTACAGTGTTAGTTTTTCTCAGAAGCTAGCCACCGCAAAAGTAAAACTAGCTATAGTTCAAACCTCCGTCACACTGTTTCCCACATAAACTCATTTGTATTTCTTTGCAGATATGCAAGGCCCCTAAAAAGTAAATAGAGTGAGGAGTCCGACCCTGCTTTCCCGAGCAAGGACAGGCCAATGCTACTCTAGACAAAAACTAATAAAATCTCCAACCCCATCAATTACTGATCATGTTTCCTCTGTCCCTGGCCTTGAGGACGACTTAGATCGTTTGTGATGCAAGCAATGCTTTTCACGCTGTCAAACCCGACGACAGCATAGCCACAGCGATGATACTTGCTGATGGCTGAACGTGGGATTGGATTTGCCAAGGCAGACAGCCTCCTACCACGCACCAGCCTGCAATCAGAGCAGGTAAGAGGAGCAAATCCCAAGCAACTTTCCAAATCACACAGGCAGCAAAACAACAGAAGACACAGCACAAAGTCTTTGCGCAATGTTGTTCACGAAACCAGTATAAACCCACAGTCAAAGCTGCGTTACGTACTGCAGCTGAGGGCTATGAGAGCAGTTTGAAATTCAATCCTGAGACAGAGCTAAAAGGCAGAAAGCTTCTAGGCTGACAAGATCAGCGGAGGCAGTACAGACACAAATCCCCCAGCTCGGTCATTGCTCATGCTGCCCAGGTCTTCTCCAGGGGAGCCAAGGTGCACCTCCGTGCACTTGACACGCTCGTTTCCAAAAGTTCGTGTTGAAATCTGACAAGTTGGAAAGTGAAAACAATCTGAACGCACATTTTCCTCAGGCTTGATCATGACTGCCATTGCATTGCCAAAAAACTTCAGTTCTAAAGCAGCAGAAGCGACGCCAGTTCGAATCATTGCAAAGGTATTAGCAAGGCCACGGACAACTTCTGACGAGTAAAGAGATACTGGCATGGGCAAAGTGGTTCTGTTTGTCAGTCAAATTGAGACTTTGCATCTCGTATAATTCTGCACATATTTAGCCAATCGGCACGCACAATTGGCATGTGACAACCTGTAAGGGAACATGTGACTCATTACTGCGACACGTCAGGGTAAAGGCTGGGAAAAGATAAGATTTCTGGAAGTGTTACGTATGGCTGAAGTCTGAACTGCCAAACTTCTTAGTTTTTTGGCAACTTTATTTTCTTCTGAACCTCAAAGACAGGTGTTCTGTTCTGTATGTCATTTGCCTATTAGAATGTTTTCATAAACTTCTCAAATGTATTACACCAAAATCCAGAGAGCTGCTTACGCCGTAGTGTACCTGAAAATGTAAACAGTTGTCATTCAGTAGCATCTTTTTTCAGGTAACACTGTGTCACTATGGTTATCGACTTCTACAGTCAATATTAAAGAGAAAGGCTTCCCTTGAACTATTACTAAATACTTGTCTAAGTGTCAGGACAGTACTAAATGCATGCCCCGAGAGAAATCCCATTTAACAGTTTGTCTGTACGTCTACTGCTTAAATTGGGGTTTATGTGTATATTCAGCTCTTCTACAAGACACTGGCCTTTAATTATCACACAAACATTTGCTGCTTGTAACAGCATTTGAAACAAATGTAAAGAATAAACTGTTGGAGAATTTCAGCCAAACAGCACTGAGCTCTAATAAAGGCAAACTAATCAAAATTACCATGTTTGCCTTAGGGTAAGTTGTGTCTTCCCATTTAAAACAAGTTGCCTTAGAGGATAGCGTAGAGAAGACAGAGTCATCTCACAAGGTGTGCAGCTGAAGGACAGGGATCAGCAAGCACAAGGTCCAACAAGGGAATTACTGTTTTTTACCAGAGAGTGGTCAAACATTGGAGCAGGAGTCCAGCGCAGCTGAGGAATCTCCATCCTTGGAGATGCTCAAAGTTCATCTGGACAAGCTCTTGAGCAACCTGATCTACTCGGACTGCTTTGAGCAAGGGGTTGGGGAATAGGGATCCCCAGAAGTCTCTTTCAACCTCAATTATTCTTCAACTCTATAACTGTAAAAAGAATTGGGAACAGGAATACAGAGGAAGAATATATTGGTTTCCTTTATTCCCTCTTCCCAGTAGGCACCTTAAACTAGCCCACAGAATCTGACTGCTTCCTTCCAGATTGGGGTTGAGTCAAGTAGCGACACTATTTTCAACCCCAAATACTTTTATACTACGTACGTGAGGATGGCAGGAAAAACCCAAAAGGACAGGACAAAGCCTGTACGCTGTTAGCATAGAAGAAAGACTGCTTAGACAAGACTGTGGCTCCCACAGAGGTGAGATCAGAAGACAGAAATGGAAAGGAATGTCTTGGGGAAAATATCTGGGAGAAATCTAATGAGAGCAGATCAGTAGTACAAAGAAAACAGTTACATAATAGCAGCTAATGGAAGAGAAAGCCTTTCTGGATTACTTTCCGTAGAAGAAGAAAATTATTCCTCCTCTTATATGACTACAGACAGACTCGTAGAGTCAGGCATCTGTGAAATACCAACATTTTAACCTGGATTCTCAGGGTGAATTGGAGCGTTGCTGTCCTAATCAAGCCTGTCCAAGGACCAGTCTTGAAATACCATCACTTGCTTTGAGAAAAGTGCTTCTCAAGATTTTAGAAGTCCCATTCTTTCCAAATAGGCTCTAAAATCATGTAGACCTTTTAGAAGTGTTTTAGGTGCTCCTGAGGTACTGACAGAATCATAGAATCCCAGAATGTCCTAGGCTGGAAGGGACCCTAGAGATCATCTAGTCCAACCTCCCTGTCATGGGCAGGGACGCCTCTCAACTAGATCAGGCTACTCAAGGCTCCGTCCAACCTGGCCTTGAACCCCTCCAGGGAGGGGGCAGCCACAACGTTTCTGGGCAATTTATTCCAAAGTCTTGCCGCCCTCGGACTGAAGAATTTCTTCCTAAGATCTAACCTAAATCTATTCTCCTTCACCTTAAACCCATTTCCCCTTGTCCTATCGCTGGACACTCTTGTCAACAGTCCCTCCCCAGCCTCCATGTAGGTTCCTTTCAGGTATCAGAAGGCAGCTGTTAGGTCCCCTC